>NC_068402.1:35257197-35557197 GCF_023724105.1 Carassius gibelio | reverse complement strand
TTTTTGTTTGTTTTTTGATGAGTAGTGTGTGTCTCACCACTTGTGCTGTCTTGCTCTTCAGGTTCCTGTGAGTTGTTGCTATGGCATTCCCCGTCCTCAGTGAAGTCCTCTCTAGCATCCATCTCAAAAGTGTGCTGCGGGCCGGACAACCCAGTCGTGTGAAAAGGCCCTGTTAGTGAAACGACATGGACATTGAAAATGCCACTATATTCAAAAGGCTTTCCTGCTTTGTATGCTAGGGCATTGCGGTGTGGTTTCTAGACTATTTTGAGAGTTTTTGTGCATTTCTGGGTGATTGCTAGGTTGTTGCATACAGGCCCAACTCAAGTCACTTCTTAAATATAATACTTTTTTTGTTGTTTTGTCACCAAATATATAGATATGACTTGAGGCATCATTCATGACTGTTCTTACTTTTTCCTTTTTTGCCAAAAATTACAAATCTTTCATGTTGTTCCAAACCTGTGGAACACATTCAAGAGAATGAATCATAAATGCATTTAAATTTAGAGGGGGGTCTTGTGTTGTTTAGACCACTATGTTCTTCAAAATATTGTTTAAATAATAATAAATTACAGAAAGAAGTTCCATGTTCTGTCATCTATTATTCAGTCACTTAGTTTTCCCATTGTTTTAGGTTTTTGCTGTGGTATCCATTCACGATCAGTATATTAAGATATTTTAATTATCATATCAAAGTCATAATTTTGGTATCATGACAACATTACTAATTTATGAGAAAATACAACATATTATTGGGATCTTAGAAATAAGGTTCCATTTGTAACCATTATTTAACTGCATTGGTTAATATGAACCAACAATGAAAATAGCATTAATTCATTATTAAAATCAAACGATGTATCTGTTAAGATCATTTAATATATCTAAGCGCACATAAACTAACAACAAACAAATAACCAAGTCTTACAAACATTGTAACTAGTGTTTTGCTCACTGTTAGTCAATGCATTAAATAATGTTTAACTAATAAACCTTACTGTAAAGTGTTACTGTTTTTATGTATATAAGGCATTATGCAAGCATTATAAGGAATACCATTATAATGCATTATCAATAGGAAAGTGTCACCAAAAAGCATCCTGGATGTACATCAAAAAGCCCAAATCAGAATGATTCTAGCTTCAATTTTGAATTTCAAAGAAAAGACGGACCGTTTCAAACAGAGGCCAGAGCTGTGGTGGTGTTGTGTGATCAGAACAAGAGTTGATACTGCATTACAACATTACACACACGCTAACCAACCCCCACATTACACGCTCAACTCAACATACACCGCAGTCCCAGAGGAAACGGCCTGCATCTCCTGCACGCAGAGTCAATGGCTCTAATGTGAGAATCATCTCCAGAAGCAATCCATACACCCACACGGGGATGCTTTTCCCACTGCATGCATCCCATTACTCCAAACTCCTTCTGCAAAGCTGCTTTAATCAGTAACATGAACTGCAACCAGCATACGAATAAACCCAGGTGTTATGCTTTCAAGTGCCAGTGCAACACGATACAGTGTTCTGGAAACTCAATGTTTGAATGGTTCAGAAAAGATGAATCACTCTCTAGCAAATTTTGATCTGGAGATTAAGGCTAGAACCATGATTTATGGGTATTACTACAGCACACAGTGAGCAGTGGTGCAAAATGGGTTGTTTTATTAAGATACAACTTGACATTGGTTTTCTAAACCAGCGATACAATATTTGCCTGCGACTGAGATTATGCACCTATTTAACACAACCAGTTACAATTTCTTTAACTCACAAATGCAACCAAAATATAGCATAGACAGTTAATTGAACTCCTGTATGTAACCAGACATCAACAACAAATAAATGAATCCACACAAGATCATCAATCGTCTGATGACAGCTTGAACAATGGCAAGTCTTTCTCTTAGGACAAAGACAACAAAATAAGGTACTCCAGTTGTTCAAAAAATACATTTATCCAGAAAAAGAAATCTCTTTATGCATTGTATAGTCATTTGATCAATGCATCGTTGTTGTTGTTTTTTTTTTTAATCCTTATATGGATAGTTGACCCAAAAATGAATGTCATCATGTAGGCTACTCAGCACCCTTAAGTCATCCCACATCTCTGCTAAACACAAGAAGAATAACCAAACAGTTCTAATGACCATTCATTTCCATTGTAAACTCCTAAAAATAAAGGTTCTTTTTTTTTTGCCATCGATGGTTCCATGAAGAACCTTTAACATCCATCCACTCTTAAATATAAGGCTTTGAAAGGATGTTTTTGCATAGAAGAACCATTTTGGGTTCCCATTTCAGTGAACAGTTCTCAGAAGAACCATGATTTTATTTCTTTTAATAATCTAAAGAACCTTTTTTGCAAAGAGAAACTTTTGTAGAGTGGAAAGGTTCTACGGAATCATTTTAGCCAATAAAGAACCTTTACTTTTTGAGAGTGTGAAATCTTTCCATTCCACAAAAGGTTCTCTTTAGTAGAAAAAGAAGAAAAGTAGTTCTTTATATGGCATCGTATGTGAAATCTCTTTTTTGGAACCATTGTTTTCAAGAGGCTGTTTATACGACAACGTTTTCTGCCAAAAAAACTAAAATTTTGCCTGTTCGTTTACACTACAATGGCGTTTTGGGGAATGGAAAAGCTTTTTTTTTTTTTTTTTTACCGGTTTCAAAGTGCACATTTTTGAAAACACCTCCATTACTGTTTCCGTATAAACACCCAAAATGGGAATCTTTGAAAACAGTGACGTCATGCTCTTGCACAGTATGTTTTAGGTATCTAGACATGCACAGTATGTGTCGATTTTAAAGGCAAGCGCGAACAAACATACGCAACAATGGCAGAGTAAATGGTGCGGTTGTTGCTATTTTAGAGTTTGCTAACGCTTCTTCAGCAAAGTGTGGATTTACTTCACCAATATTACAACCAACAGTGGAGACGCATCATATACAACATATAATCATCACTTTCCTACAGGTACTGTTTACTAACAAGGTGACAGCGCCAACTACTGGCCTGACACACATAATACAGCGTTTTTTGGTGGTTTTCGCGGATATGTGTAAATGCAAATCATTTTGACTACATCATTGTCGTGTAAACATATATATTAAGAGTGTTTGTACAAAAAAAATATTTAAAAATCTGAGATAATTCAAATGTAGATAAAATGGAACGACATGAAGGTGAATAAATAGACCAAATTTTCTTTTTTTGGTTAAACGATCAGCAAGCTTTAGTCTACATGCCTCCAGCACATATTGTTTTCCCATCTGAAAAACAACAGCCGACACAAGTAATATTTTACATCAACTACTAATCACCAAAGGTTGTCTAGAGCTTGCACGCCATACTTTCCCAGCATCCTCAGGATGGTTTCAAAGGGTTTTTGGGAGCATCTATAAGCACAGAAGACTTTGCCAGAAGGATATCGGCGTTAAACTAAACGGATAACTGATACAACAGAGCGGCTTCACGGCAGTCAGCCCATGATTGATGCAAGCGTGTTCCCCATCCCCCTCCACCAGTTCTGTCCGTACATCTGTCTCTCCACCCTCCCTCCGTCTTCTCCTCGCCCCCCCTCTCTGTGTGCCACTGTGATGTTATCTCAGAGTCTGTGTGTCTGTAGGCAGGAGGTGACGCAGTGTCTGTCTACATCCAGACAAAGAGACAAACTCATCGGCCAACAGACACCAGAGAAAGGCTGAAGTCACTGGAGGGGGGGTGGGAACAAAAAAGACAAAAAGAGACAAACTTAACTCGGATGCCAAACAATGAGAGCGCTCCTGAATTCAAACCATCCCAAAGTCTTTACAAACCCACCAACAAAACAGAAAACAGTACAAATCCTGAGAACGGGCAGGGGACGGGGCCCTCGCATGCTGTCTAGTTTGGTGGGCTGGAAGAACAGTCATAGACAGACATCAGATAAACCCAGACAAGCAACTCAGACCTAACTTTGCCTAACTGAGAAAAGCCAGGCATGATTGAAGAACAAGATAAGACATAAACGTTCCCATGGAGTAGCATTTCCCATAGTGCATCCCACTGTGTCTTCTACAGTCCCTATTAAATAATACATTTTAGTGCCGGCAAACGATTAATCGCATCCAAAATAAAAGTTTTTGTTCACACAATACATGTGTGTAGTGTGCATATTTATTTTTATTTAATTCATAAATATGAGACTCACGGTAGATACTGGAAACTTTGCTAAAAAAATGGTGTGGGATTTACTTTGAAACTATTTTTGCTAGTTAATTTCACAAAATATTACAAAGAAAAAGCAAGTAACTTTTTTTCTTTTCTTTTAACAGTGTGTGAATATATGATCAAATGTTATATATATATATATATATATATATATATATATATATATATATATATATATATATATATATTTTATATTATATATAACTTACTTTGGTCTTCAGTCATGTGAAACCTTAATAAATGATCAGTTTTATATACCCCAAATTGCTATAAAACAAGCTCGACCTTTCAATAAGGTCTGCATCGTAGCCAACGCGCAACCTTACAAAAGAAATGGTGCAGATCAACCTAAATAAAATATTATTGTTGATAGTTGCATTGCATTAAATTATGGAGTATGTGTCTCCCAATAAAGAGAGAATCACAATGGCACGAAGGGTAACACTGTAGAAGTCAGATACTCATTCAGGAAAGCGGTTTCTTACATTAACGTGATAGTGTTCGGTCACTCCACTGTCTACCATAAAACAATCTTAAAAATGTATTAAAGTTAAATCAATTTCATGTCCATGCAGTTAACCATTGGTAAACAACTGTGTAATAAGCAATATAATGTACGTCTGACAGTCAAACTAGATGTACATTTTAGAAACTCCACAGAGGAATATTTATGATGAATTACTTTTATCTCTCGCATTTAAATGTTTTCTTTTTTTGTGCATTACTAAAAAAGATGCAAGTTAACATGTTTATGTTCCTACTGATGAAAACAAGTGAGGGAAGAATCTGTGAAAATTAAAAAAAGGGGGAAACCTGATAACTAGGGGAAAAGTGATATTAAAAAGTGATATTAAAGATATCTCTATAGATATTATGAATTATTGTCTATTCTCTATAACAGAAAACTCTTTTTTGTTTTAGTTCTCGAAAGCATGTCCAGAAAAAGAGTACATGCTTCACGCAGAAGAGGTGCAATAGTTTGCAGGAAGTGGTTTATATTTAAAGACATTATTTATGGCCTATTGTTGGGTTTCAGTCTCTTCGCAAGAATATGTGACCCAGTCTTAAGTGGCACAGGTGTATTTGTAGCAATAGCCACAAATACATTGTATGGGTCAAAATTATTGATTTTTATTTAATGCCAAGAATAATCATCAATCAAATCAATCAAGTAAAGATCATGTCCCATTAATATATTTTGTAATTATATCAAAACTTAATTTTTTATCTATATTATGCATTGCTAAGAACTTAATTTAGACAACTTTAAAGGTGATTTTCTCCTTGTTTATTTATTTTTGCTCCCTAAGATTTCAAATAGCAGCATCTCAACCAAATATTGTCTGATCCTAACAAACCATACATCAATGTAAAGCTTTCAGATCATGTACAAATCTCACTTTCAAAAATGTGTCCCTTATGAAGTGTGTTTAGTGCTCCTGGGTCACATATCACAGTGACATTATCAGAAGTAAGTGAATGTGAGGATATATTCGGCTCGTGGAGTCAAACATCACGCACTAAGTGTTCAAGTATCTATTTAATCGTGTGTATATCCTCCTCTAGATTAGGTTTAAACCAGCTGATACTGTGAATGTACTGTGATGAGAGTGTGTGAACGCCTGGCCTCTAAAGCAAACACTGTATCACGATCACAGTCACCACCAGGAGACTAAAAGCCGGTTTTATGTAACGTTAAATGAAAAGTGTTTACGATACCTGGGATACCTACAATTCACTTTGAAAGGGTTGGTCTGTTTGCGTCTGGACATATTATCCCCGACTCCCGGGTGAAGAAAGCCGAATCTCTCTTTGATCCGAGTGATGTTGAGATGCTTTCAGCCAATGCAAGGGTGCATGCACTAAAACCATACAGTCTATGACTAAAGCACACAACAATCCGTGAACAACACGCAGAAGGGAGCAGCAGACGCTACATTGACTCAGGATCATTTGACTAAAAGAGAATTAAAGAGGACTTCTGCGCACACAAACATCTTGCTCTCGGTCGATGAGAGCGCGTGCATGTCGATTGAGCTCGGTTTCCAAACACGAGAGAGACCGGAGAAGGATGAGGAGAGTAGATGTGAAAGCCTGCAACACTGTAGCCGGGGAAATGCACTGCGGAGCCTCTTCACCTAGATGCATTTTTTTTTCAAGCGATGAGCTGAGAAGAATGACTAATGTTATTACATACCTCCCACTATTCATCAACGAAACACGTGTGCTCCTGTAGGGGGCGCTCTGCGGCTCACTTACCGTTTAAAATCGTGTTTTTTTCATTTAGAAACATTTATCCTCGTGTAAACATGCTCTTTTATATTATAATTTGAATGTTTTTACTTGATGTACAAGGGGAAGTATTCCGCAACATGTTCTGCAGAATCATTAAACGGCTAATTTATCGACTCAACGCTGATTGGTTGCTCCTTAACAGCGCTGAGAAAAGTAACACTAGCCACATGATATTTTCACGTTGAGTCAATCGCTCTTGTGCAACGATTCAAAGCTGATAAACACTGTGAAAATGTTATATATTTTTATGCAGTGGCTACTATATTGAATCCATTATAAACCTCGTTCGCTCTCCACTCGAAAATAATTTTATAAACAGAAAATATTTACGCTGAATCTGTCTGTTGCACACGTGACCCATCTTTTAATGACAATTTCTGGACATTACCTTTCTAGCAGTTTTTCGATTTCTATGTTTGGAAGCCTGTTTGGTTTGTAAAGGAAACAACGAGACGCATTGTGGGATACACATACGTGGATGTGGAGGACAATGCCGTCATCTATCTATCTATCTATCTATCTATCTGATCAAGAAATGTAGGTGCATGTTACATGCTTTAGTAATACTAAACTACCATAAGATTAGATGTTGCCTAGTATTCTTAAATGTATTTATTTTTTGTTATTGTATGGCAAGCTATTATTGTAAAGAGTACACACAATTATTGATGTTTTCTTTCTTTTAGATTCTGCAGAGGAAAAAAGATATCCTGTTGACTGTTGACACGGACAACTAAAAAGAAGATGTACAAAACATGAGTAATTTGCTTAAATTAATACAAATAAAATAAAATGGAAAACAACTTAGAGATGTGAACCATTAGAATACAGAAATAATACTAATAATATAATTAATAATCTAATCTAATAAAACATTATTATAATAATTAATATATAGAAAGATACTATAATAAACAAACTAAACTCATTTGATTCTCTTCACATAGCCTACATGAGATACATAATACAGATAATTGGTTAAAAAACAGAGAAACAGCCGTCAACTTAATACAAATAAATAACAACTGAATAATTTGCCTTGGTTTCAGAGCAGTGAAAATATAGAGGCCGATTATTTGACTTTGGAAACAATATGCTGACTTTATAATACCATGCTTTATTTTCCTCACACAATATGTGCTGTGAAAAAGCTGTTTTTGTATTTTAGGAAGATGGACTATCATATTTGGTGCTATTTGTCATCAATCCCTTTTATAGCTTGTCACCTAGTTTTCACAAGTTATATTTCAGGTGATCTTTGAATAATTTTATTTGGCATAAGAAGTGAAAAAACTAAAACAAACAAACAAACCCACAAAAAAAAAAAAAAAAAAAAAAAAAATGATTTATTATAGGCTACAGTACAACATAATAGTAGGATATTACAAGATTTATTTTACAATATGAAAGTAATTATCTGACTTCGGAGACAACACGCTGTCATGATATCATGCTTAATTTTATCCCACAATATAAATGTTTTTATTCTTTATAAATGATACGAGCTGCTTTTATATATTAGGAAGATAGCTATGTCATTATATTTGGGGGGTCCTTGGCATCAGATGCTGATCTAAAGGCACTTGTTGGAAGTGCCAAATTTCACCAAAAAGAAGAGAAAACGAGATCCAGTTGAGTGACTCCCAGAGGAAGCACCTCTCGCTGCGCGGACCGAAGCACGGCTCTTTGGGAAAGTCATCCGCCGTAATGACACGTAGCCTAGTGCTAAACACAACTCGACTACACTGACATAAAACGAGTAACGTGCATAGTATCACGAGTTCCCCCGCGAACATAGCTCGGGATTCATATAGTGAGGTGGCTAGAGACTCTTGTTATATATGACCATGGAGCACAAAACAAGTCATAACTAAGTAGCACGGAGATCTAGACCAGTGTTTGCAAACAGCGATGACGTGTTGGTGGGCGGAGCCTAGCAGTCGTGGAATAAAATAATAAAAAAGGTAATTTTGAGTTTATATTTAAAAATTCTGCTTTTTTTTTCCTTCAATTGGGAGATTTTACCCCACAATTCTGGTAAGAAAAATTAACTCGTCATTCTCTCGTTTCATTCTCTTGTTTTTAACACCACACTCAATGGCTTTTTTTTCTCTCTCTCGCAATTGTTGAGTTGAATCAAGTTATACAGTTCGAACTAGGAGATAAACTTGCATTTGTAAGAAAAAAAGTCAGAATTGTGAGATAAAAATAGGTAAATGTTATGTAAAATTTTATAGGTTTAAATAATATTTCATGCTTTTACTGTTGGGCTAAAAAAATATGTCCCCTATCTGAATATTATATAGACTTTTAAAGGTAATTTTCTCAATATTTCGATTTTTTTGCACCTCAGATTTCGGATTTTCAAATAGCTGTATCTCAGCCAAATGCTGTCCTGTCCTAACAGAGCTTATTTATACAGCTTTCAGATGATTTTTCAGAATTTAAAAAAACTGACCCCATATGACTGGCTTTGTGCTCCAGGGTCACATATTACTTTATACTAAACCACGTCTATGCAAGCCATTTGACCGCATTTTTTAAGCTCATATTCTCTTTTTAATGCATAAACACGATAATAACTGTTGGCGATGCTCATAAACACAAGCTCGCAACATAAGTCACTCAATTGTATCTAGATCAGGTCGCACCTTTTTTTTTTTTTTTTTTTTTTTTTTTTACATCCGCATTAGTGAAGTTCTGAACATCAGTCATGTATCCCTCCGCCTGCGGTAGAAGTTCTGACTGTCAGTCATGTATCCCTCCGCCTGCGGTAGAAGTGCTGAGGCTGGAGCCGCCGCCATTTTGAATGTCTGGTCCGTTCCTCCTTCCGTCGATCGAGAAGGTTGTTCTTGTTTTCTGGTATCATAACGGCTGGTGAGTGGGAGCTCGTTTTAATCGACTAAACGACTTCGTATATGACCGTAGAGCTCGGCGCTGTCAAGCCGCTCGGTTGTATTCGCGTGTGCTCGGGTTGACTCTGCGCTGCATAGGAAGTGGCTCGCACAGGCTAATGCTAAAGCTAACGCCCGTGCACCGGGACGCTGTCATAAGCTGCATCGCTAACAGTCGCTCAACTATCACTCGAACAGTACTCATGAAATCCCAGTTAGACTGTAGTTTATGACTGTTTCAGTGTGTTTAAGGTAGAGGTGTGTGTTGAATCCTCCGTCAAATCGTCGCTCGAGTCGAGGCCCGACTAGACTCCAGTCAGTTAGCAGCGGACTCACGCAGTGCTTCATTCACAGACATCACGGAGCAATAACACAGGTATTTATCGTCATTTAAACCGCTTAGAAACTAGTATTAATACCCGTGAAGAGAACTGAACCGTTCCCGTGTGTTACCACAGCATAACGTCGCCATCTCCCCACTGTTTATCAGTTAGCTTAGCATTAATGGCTTGACCAGATAGCGCCAGAAACATCAACACCTTCGACAATCTCTATAATGTTACAGAATAAACAGTCCAGGTGTTGTGTGACGACATGATGTAGTGGTGAAGGGGAAGGATGCGAGGTGTGAGATGTCACTTGTTGTGTGTTTTAGGCTGGTTTAGTCGTCAGGTGTTTCGAGGGAGATGTTAAATCATTCTCGGTTCAGTCCTCTCTACATCAGTGCTGTCTAAAGTGTTGTGTGTGTTTTTTTCATGTCTGAACACCCGTTGGTTTGTGGTGAACACATGAATGTCTCTTCCTGGTGAAAGTGGAGTGAGGTTACAGTAATAAAGGAAGTGCTCGTGTGTAAACGTGTCCTGTCGGTCCCTGCGGTAGTTTGCATGATCCCTGCCTTAGATTTGCATCCTCAGTCCACTCCAAGAGTTTAGTTTTTTTCTTTTTCTGTAACTAACTATCGATTAGTTCACTCATCTAGCAATTTCTTACAGTTAATATATGTGACCCTGGAGCCCCAAACCAGTCATAAGTAGCACAGGTGTATTCGTGGGGATATTTTAAATAATTTATTTTAATGCTTTGTAACTTTAAATGCATTGCTAAGACTCACATCAGCTACAGTAGATCTTCAGATGAGTGCAGCTCATTTCTCAGTTATTTCTCGATGCCCAGACTTCTTAGTATCTTCTTGTATCTATGAACTGTTGCTCCTAAACATCCCTCTCTGTTATAACGTTGACAGGTCATTTACTGTGAGGCTGAAGTCGTTTTAATTGTTCTTTACACCTAAATGGTATCTTTCTCTGCTTTTTATTCCCTGCAGAGCAGTACTAATTACTGGCTGATCTCCAATATCGATATATTACTAACCAAAGTAATCCGATAGTGAGCTGTCTGTTTTTGGTTGTGGGTTTACTAATTATTTGTGATGCGCTGAATTTTCAGGAAATTGAGATATTCAGACAAAAGGCGGAAATCATGGTCTCAAACAGTTAGCACGTCTTCAATGATGTTTTGATGTCTTCGTCTCATGGACACGACGTGAACGAGCTACAACAAGGAAACATCAGCAGCGTGGATGCACTTCACGGAGCAAATATAATACGAGAGTAGCAATATGTAAAATATGTTTGGCTGAAATATCGTGAGGCTTCTGGTTCACTACGACTGAGAACAGCATACAGTGATCAATTCCCTTTATATGACTTTGGTCTTGTTTGCTAAATGAAAACGTTTTAATTCAGGCCCACAGTTTAAATCAAGAAAACCTGTTTAGTTTTCCGTTATCGTAATCTGGGTCACTATCAGTGTTGATTTACACACACCTTCAGTGATTTGATGATCGTGCTACTGTCCCAGATCTGGTAAAATATTATTGTACAACAGCCACTTCTGTAGTTTTAGTCCATTCTTGTTGCATTTAGCTAAAACCATTAAATCGTAGAGTCAGATTGTATCAGCAAACTCTTCTTTTAAACTGTCTATTCAAAGCAGAATAGCTTCCCCAATGCAACAGATCTCCTCACATCAGCCGTAGATGCCTTTGGCAGGAGACCCACAGAGCAACAGTGCTCTTATTATCTGGGAATGAGAGGTATGGTCCCGTAAAGCTGACCTTGGAGAAACTGTTCTTGTTTTACACTTTAAAGCTGCCCCACCTAAGGTCACCGTAATCCCTCTCTATTGTATCGTACCTCTTCTGTCGTCTAAGCAGTGAGCTGGAAGTGGAAGAGCGTGTGTATGAAAGCAGTCCTGCTTCTTTCTGAACGTTGTAGTTGAATAGCAAGCTCCCTTTCACTGTCAAGGTGGATCATGTGGCCTTGCGTGTTTCACCGGCTAGGTGTGTGTAGTCATGCTTTCTTAATGTCGTAAAGGGGAGTTCCTCCTTCATTCATCTGTAAAGGTCATGGCAGGACTGATGTCTCAATATTGGATGCTGAATCACAAGCTGTCATGAAGCTGATGATACATGGCCATGATTCTCAGTGTTTGGATGCCAGCTCGTTTGATGTTGAAAACCCATCTTGTGTTTCTGTCTTACATTTTAAATCCAGCGAGAGTAGCTCAGTTGCAGGAGCCGTCCCGGGAATACGAAGCACTTTCTTGTCTCGCACTTGTTCCCTCGATTGAGCCGTCTAAACAGCATCATATCCATGAGTAGGCTTTAATTTAATCTTCTCTGTGCTGTGCAAACTATGTATAGAGGAGAGTAGGTCTTGTGGGAGGAAATATGCAGCCGATTCAGTGTAGATCTATCATACTTCTGCAATGCCAGGCATATTTTGATAAGTCCCATTCTTAAACTTTTAGATGGTTTATTCTACTACTTTTATCTTCATAGTTTTACAGTATACTTTATCCAAATCAGCACTTATTATAGGGAAAGACATCCGGAGCGATATGTCCTTAAGTGCTGTTTAGCGTACAAAGCTGTAGGGTTTTCTGAGTAACTCTGAAGTCGCGAGGTTTCGTACTGCGGTATCAATCTACTACATTGTCTTAAAGTGTTAGTGCACTCAAAAATACAGTTATTTACCCTCATGTTGTGTTAAGCCTGCTTGCATTTTGTCAGTGAGAAATTAGATATTTTGAAGTTTTTGGACCTCATTGACTTTCATTGTGTTGACAAAGAAAATAATTAGATGTTTTCCCAAATATCATCTTTTGTGCTCCACATCTACACAGGTTTTTTAGTGTCTTACAAAATCGGAAATCGATATTTTTTTTTTTTAGTTAAGCAAACGATCTACCAATTATTTCACTGCAATTTTTGTTTTCCTCTTTGATTGTATGCAGGCTGCCTGTGCATAACCTCCCCCCCAACCAGAAGTTTGTAAGAACTCTTGTTTGCAGCTTAAGTTAAGCCAGGGCCACTAATTGCCCTTCGCCTGCATGTCATCTGCATGGAGAGGTTTGCTGATGCTAACACAGTGCTAAGTAAGCTGAAGAGGCACTTAGAAATGAAGTTTCCTTTCCTCAAAGAAAGAAGACTTGGCTTTCATTGAACTGGCAGAAGACCAAGAACTGTGTGAAGGCATCTGACACAATACAAGAGGCTAGTTACTTATTGCTGGAGCTTATTGAAGCCGTAATTTCTAATGCTAGTATGTATGCAGATTTTATGACCTCATGAGACAAAATGGACTATTTGTACTTTGAAGGAGAAAAAGTTCCATTCAGTATTAACTAGTAAAGACAAAGATGTTTAAAAATGGGAAAAAGTGTATATATCAAAAGACCCAAAGAGATATACTGGTTTTAAAACACAGTATTGATGTTAAAATCCCTTGGAATATGACCATTTTTTAAAGTTTCTGAAAACAAATCATTCTGGTGCTTTTTATAGAGTCTGCACTGTATGCTTTTATATTTATTTGACAAACTGGTTTTACAGTCGTACACCGTAAAGAGTAATATTAATGATAGCACGAATATCACTTTAGCTTTTTCGCTTTTTAAAACCATAAGAATGAAAATGTGTTTTTCGCAAAACTGTGAACTTGAGATAAAGGCCACTTCATGTTTTATACCTTGGAATAAGACTTTGCTTTTATCACTACGGGCTTAATTGGACAATGACATTGCATATTTGTCATTAAACAGTCTTCTTTGCACTCTCCATTCATTTGTGACCGTAACTTTTGTTGTTCTGCTGGGAGATGCTGAGAATGTCTTTGTTTAGCAAGTAATTACTGTGGTTTCTTTCTGGTTGGAGCAGCTTAATTAGGTGCTGCATGCTAACAGATTTAAAGTGCGGGGCTCCTCTGTGATGGAGAGCCAAAAGCAGCTCTCATCTCTGCATGGAGGGAGGGAGGAATATTAACTTTGTGTTGTGTCTTGGCTCTGTATGTGTGTGATTAATGTGCTTTCTCAGAGCAGTAAACCACTTGTAGTGCTCCGTCTTTCCAGTGCCACTGATTACTTGCTTTTGCAATTACAAGGTGACCTCACACTGTCCATGCACTTCGATGCCACGAGCTGCTCTTTGTGTTGGGGTGAAAGTACTGTAATGTTTGAACTTGAAAGTTGAAAGCCATGTCCATCCAACCTCAGTCTGCAGGATGAGTCATTTCCTGTTCAGTCTGTTTATGTGCTCCACGTTCATATATTTAACTGCTCTTTTTGCCGCAAAGCTGTCCCTGCGCATCCTACGACACCTTCCTACAATAATCCAGAGAGGATTTGTGATAGATGAGCCTTCTCTTTCCATTAGCAGCCCCATTTCACTCCTTCCATGCTAATAACCATCTAAATCTCACTGTTTATGAGCTGAAGATCGGTTTTCTCCTGTCTGGCAGCTGTTAGTCTGACCTCTAATTTCTGTGCTCTCTTTACCTGTATATTTGCCTTCATTTCGGATGCTAATATATGTTTATTGGGTTTCTCTTTTGATTGGATGCCATGCAAGGTATAATTTTTGCTCCTACTTTGAAGTAAAAGTTTCTTTCAAGTGCCCTTTTCCGTTTTGGTTGCTCCAGATGTTTGTGTTCGAGCTGGATTCGTGTTGAATGCTGTAGAAACAGGTTCATGCAGCTGGGAGTAAATAGGCGGTCATGTGATCTTACCACTTTACATGTTCTCACTTTTAATTTTTAATCAGCCTCCAGTGGATTGAAACCTGATTCTGTTGAAGGAATGGAATTTCACAGGTGATCTGTCCGTCTGTGTTTGGCTGATAGAGCTGATTATGGCAATACACTGATGTCTGCCTTCCCCAGACTGTCCCCATAGAAAAGATGGCCACATGTGCCATGAGTCAATTATGAGATGCTCGGCGTCCTTTGGGATTGTTCGAGCTCTGCAGAACGACTGATCAAGAGCACGCTCTGGGGTGTTGTGCTTAAATCATCTCACAGAGCAAGAGCCATGTCCCTATTTACATCATTAACATGGCAACGCTTCATTTAGATTTGACAACTGGTTGCTGTTATGGTCTGTATAAGCTAATTTAACAGTTAATGTCATGAGAAAACCATGCGTTATATAAAAAGATAGCCTTCATTAAGCTTGACGTCTGAAAATATTTTCTTTTTGTTTTTCTATTTAAAGGGGGTGTACAAAACTGCATAATAAAAAAAAAAAAAAATCAGCTAGTGTGTGGCTTAAATGTCTAGTCAACTAATTGGCCTGAAGGTGAGTCTGTGCAGGTTTCAGATTCATCTATGTGTCCCTATTTGGATGCATTTCTTAGGGAGCGTTTATATAAGGCCAACTAAGCCCAGCGAACTATAGATGTATTTGTAAATTTATGCTATGTTAACTGGAATTTTTTTTTTTAAATCACTCTTGTTGAGATGGTCCCTGAAAAAATTCTGAGATTTAAGTTGGTCTGAAAGAATATGGATGTCGATATGGTACTTTTAAAGAGGATTTAAATGTGCAAAGGGTGCATTTATTGTGAAAACTGTATTGCAGGCATCCTGTCAACATCTTAAACGTACTTTACACATCACTATTATTATTATTATTATTATATACTAGGGCTGGGCAATAAACAATATTGTATTGTGTAAACTAGGGGTGTAACGATACGCGTATTTGTATTGAACCGTTCGGTACGACGCTTTCGGTTCGGTACGCGGTACGCATTATGTATACCGAACGGTTCGTTGGAGTAATTAATTATATTTGGAAAAAAAAAAAAAAAAGAGAGAGATAGAAATATAATGATATGCGTTCAACAAGGTAGCCCAATAACCCAAACAACGTAACAGGCAACGCCCCTGACACTCCCGAAGAAGAAAAAAACACCATCTTATATGTTTATGTTAGGCTACTCAGCAGGCGCTCGCTCACTCAGTACGCGCTGAAGGCTCGTTGCAAAATAGCCAATGCGTTTAACAGACTAGAAATGAGAAGATCCCCCAATAACCAACAGGTCTGGTGTTTGGGTGCACTTTGGATTCCCTTTAAGCTATAATGGTGATGGCAAGAGAGTGGTGGATAAAAAAACAACGGTATGTCGCATCTGCAACATGACAGGGTACACCAGCGGGAATACAAAAAAAAAAAAAAAAAAAAAACACCAGCGGGAATATCTGGGATATATGCGTCAGTACTATCTGGGAAAAGATGAAAAAAAGGAGAAACATGCACGCAGCAAACTATCCCTGCAGCATTTAGACACTATAGCTTACAGGGAATCCAACCCAAACACCAGACCTGTTGGTTATTTTAGGATCTTATATTTCTGGTCTGTTAAATGCATTCGACATTTTGCAACGAGCCTTCAGCGCGTGCTGAGTGAGCGAGCGCCTTAGGGGCCGTTCACATATCGCTCCTAAAAACGCGTGGAAAACGCTAAGCACGTCTTTCTCCTCCTTTCCAAAGCGCTCGGGCAGAAGCGCTCATGAGGCGTCTGTCTTTGCTAAGCAACAATGACGTGCTCTCTCCATGAGACGCGGAAATTTCAGCAAAGGATAAATGGATTTGCAGCTCTAAAAATCGCTTGCAGTAGCTCTGCTACTAAATTTATTTCAAAATTGCAATCCATATACAACTATGATCAGCTGTTCCTTCATCTTGGCTCTCAACGTTGTTACGGGAAAGGATGAAGCTGATTGGTTGGTTCTTGTCACATGACCCGCGGTGCGCTTGCGGCATTCTGAAAAGTTGAGATGTTTTTACATTTTGCTGTATCTAAAACGTATCGAACCGAACCGAACCGTGACATCAGTGTATCGTATCGAACCGAACCGTGAATTTTGTGAACCGTTACACCCCTAGTGTAAACTGCATAATTTATGCTTAGCAACGATGAAGCTCTGAATATTTAAGTCGATATAGATTAATCTCAGTGCATGTCATTACGTATACATGTTCTCTTTATCTCTGTGTGAATGAGTGGCGTAGTTTGGTCTACTTGACAAACTGTTTTCAGCGTCGGAGGACGTGAACACATGAACATCAATCTCCAGAGCGTCTCTGAAAGTCCTTCACTAGTTTTTCACGGGTTCATTTGAGGAAAACTACCACTTAAAACTGTGAATTTGTTTCATGTTCACTTGATCTTATGTCGCTCTGGCAAATGCAGGCGTTGTGTAAATCATCATTTGTCTTGGCAGATATTTTGGCGCTGCTGTGACACTCCACTGGCTGACACTGTGCTTTCATTACAGAGGATGCCAGCTCCGATCAGACTGCGGGAGCTGATCCGGACAATCCGGACGGCTCGGACACAGGCCGAGGAGCGAGAGATGATCCAGAAAGAGTGTGCTGCCATTAGATCATCCTTTAGAGAAGAGGACAACACATACCGCTGTAGAAATGTGGCTAAGCTGCTTTATATGCACATGTTGGGCTACCCGGCACACTTTGGCCAGGTGAGAAAACAGTGTTTCAGGAATGACAGGAGTTTTTAAAAGGGCTGCAGGAAGCACCCACTTTAAACGGTGTTTGATGGACACAATCTCTTTTTCAGCTGGAGTGCCTGAAACTGATTGCATCACAGAAATTCACAGACAAACGGATAGGATACCTGGGAGCCATGCTACTTCTGGACGAGAGGCAGGACGTCCATCTATTAATGACGAACTGCATTAAGAAGTGAGTGAGCCAGGGATCTCATCTTGTTTCAACACTTCCATGAATCACAGCTGAAGGTGTGATTGGTGGGAGTTTAATGTGACCGTTGTAGGTGGAGAGTGTAAAGTGCAGGTTGATGGGGATCTGCTTCCTGAGTGTGATGGCATCTTAAATTGCTCTCTTTCTTTGTTCCATTTAGTATCTCTCAAACATCTTATTGCACTTCTTCATTTCTTAAAAAAAGGCAAACCAGTGCCCCATGTTGATGTAATTGCCTCTAGAGGACTCATACCAAAATTATGACTGAACAGGAAACAATTGTGGTGTCTTAAGCATTGCACACATTTGATTGTTTCATGCTGTCAATAACCAGTAATTCACCACAAATTGTGGTCAGAACTAACCATACTTTATGCATTTTATGCAACTTGCATTGCATTCGGTATATACATTTTTATCAGAAAGCTTCAATTTCTTTTTTAAAACTAGATTTTTGTTTTTGTCTGAGCTATTGAAATGTATTTAATTTTAACATCTTTTCCCTCTGCAATCCACCAATTGAGAACCATTGCCTGAAATGATTGTATGCATTGCTGTGCATCTACATCTTCTCTCTGCAGTGACTTGAACCACAGTACACAGTATGTGCAAGGACTAGCCTTGTGCACCCTGGGCTGCATGGGCTCATCCGAAATGTGCCGTGACTTAGCTGGAGAAGTGGAGAAACTCCTCAAAACGTCAAACTCCTATCTGAGGAAAAAGGTATTTCACACTCCTTCACAGCTGAATGTGGATTTCATGTCCGGTTGGATGTTGAGCTCTGAATGTGTGAACGGTTTTGACATGAGCTCTTCGCCCTCAGGCAGCTCTGTGTGCGGTTCACGTCATCCGCAAAGTCCCGGAGCTGATGGAGATGTTCCTGCCAGCAACAAAAAACCTGCTCAGTGAGAAAAATCATGGTGAGAGCTGCATTCTTTAACCTTTCTCATAGGTCTCATTTTATTGGCATTAAAAACTAATAAACAGATGCATCGTTCTTTACAAGCAGAACATTTTCATCATATGCCTTAACATTATTGAAAAATAAATGCATGTTAAATAAAAATGTAACTAACTTAGTTTAGTAAATTTTTCCAATAAAAGTTTTAGAATTGTATCACGTTAATGTAAAAATATTGTGTGATATAAGTGAAAATCTTGTGTTTGTTTGCTGGTTTTTATTGTATTTGGTATATTTATTTTTTTCATTGTTTTTGCCATAAAATTAGCCTTTGATGCTGACATGGTATTAAATAAATATATACTGTACTACACTAAATAAAAAATACAAATTTGGAGGTTTGATTTAAAGTGGATGCTGCCAACTTTTTAAATTGGAAAAATTGTCAGTTTTTTTCTAATGCAATGTTCTAAGCAAAACATGTTTTCCTGGAAATATTGTTTAAATTGCTAATGCCCCCTCCAATCCCCGTTCTCAATGTAATTGTGTTATCCAAAAAAAAAACACCCCAAAAAACAAGGTTATCCTCCAAACACAAGAAGACAAAATTATAGAAATCCGTATTGCATCAAATTAAGCAAAATGTTAAGTTCACGCTCATGCAAATTTACTGTCAGTCCCTCGTTAAGCATTAACAAACTTGAGCTTTTTTAATATGTTCAGATTTAAGTCAGTCTCTCACATTTAGCAACAACAGGAGAAAATTGGTTTGTTCATTTTGCCAATGTAAACTTGCTCATGAGTTATATAATAAAATCTGATCAGGAAATCAGGGTATTGTTCTGTTTCCTGCAGGAGTTCTCCACACGTCTGTTGTCCTGC
The DNA here is from genome assembly GCF_023724105.1 of Carassius gibelio. Taxonomy (NCBI): domain Eukaryota; kingdom Metazoa; phylum Chordata; class Actinopteri; order Cypriniformes; family Cyprinidae; genus Carassius; species Carassius gibelio. The sequence continues at coordinate 35,537,940 of NC_068402.1, read as the reverse complement.
TCACTGAAATGTGTGAGCGAAGTCCTGACATGCTTTCTCACTTCAGGAAGGTACGTAGCAAGCGTTCATGCCTTGACCTTCAGCAGTCCCCTCTAAAACTGTTTATGCGCCACGTTAGCCACTCTGAGACAAAAGCACTCTTATCTGTTGCTGAAATGAGACTGTAGTCCTTACTGAAATCTGGATGCTTGTCCTGGATTGAGCTGCTGTTGTGTTTATCTCACTGGGAGATGAATACAGGTTCTGCTTCTACTCTTCCCACCCCCAGCCTGATCTACTGTGCTAGCACGCCCACCTCTCATGCTCATAACCGTAGCATTATGTTAAGCTGTTTTCTGAAAGTGACTTTTCCAATTCCCCCCTAACATCTACTTCATATTTTTTCTGTCATTTGTCTTCGTTACAATTCCTGCATTGTGTTAGAATGAGAAGGTAAGAGGACATTCTGGTTTCATAGCTGGTGCATGCTTAAAGAAAACAAACCAAAATAAAGTCTCATCGTCATGGTCACTGTAGATGTAGTCCAATTATTGGTTTTGATGTACTGTTTTTTTTTTTTTTTTTGCAATTGTTGTCGTTTTAAGTGTTTTCTTTTGTTTTGATTCAGGATTGCGTAGGCCTCATACATTTTCACTTGTCCTGCGTTTACCTTAAGATTAATTTCTCTTTCATACGGTCACTATTGGGTTGTGGCTTTTCCAATATGTGCATTAAAGTGGGGGCACATATGAAATGGAGACCTTTGCCAAATTAAAACGGATTGTTAATACACATAGAAAAAATGGCAAACAATTACAATAAACACTGACATGATTTCCATGTCTTAATGTGTAGTGAAACCAATCTATTGGAAGATGATCAACTCGGGGTGCCTACATGTATTGACACTTACTGACCCTTTTTATGTGCTGTCCTGTTTTGAAATCTCTAAGACCCTGCTGTTATCTTGCTGATAGTCTTTCAATTCTTCTCCCACTGTTTTTTCTTTCTAGCTGGTTCCACAACTTGTACGAATCCTGAAGAACCTGATCATGTCAGGATACTCCCCTGAGCACGATGTGTCTGGCATCAGTGACCCTTTCCTGCAGGTAAAGACACATCATCTCCTGTCAGTGTTGCTGTATTTTGAAAGTCTCCTAAGTGACGTTGGCTTTTCAGGTTTTAGACACGCCTCCTTTTTCTAAAACCGGGGCTGCAAAGATGCCAGTTATTCCAGTTGTAGGTTTGCAATGGTAACAAAATTGCGCACTCCCATGACAACTCAAAATTGCTCTGCGTTTTACTTAAAGGATTCATCTCAATGTACGATCAACTACTTGCTTCCCTTATATGGACTGATCTGTGAACATGCAAAATGAGGCAGAAAGTGCCTTTCATTTATTCTTTTGATTGATTCAATCCCTTTTAGGGTTGTCACAGAGACATTATTTTAGTACACCATTTTCTCATGATATGACATGCAATAGTGCAATTCCATAAAATAAAATCTCTTACAGCACTATTAAAAGCTTAGTTTACCCAAAAAATTAATAGTAATTTATGGTCTAGCTTTCCTTTTTTGGTGATCTAACCCTTTAATGTTGCAGTCGATGTGAATTACATTTTCTAATGTACCTCATGTCAATTGATTTTTAGAGTGGTCTTAAGTTTGCAATCCATTGTGCCCATATGAGATGATATACCTGTTCTTTATACAATAAAGCAATCTGATGAGCTCCTCTGGGCCACACTGTGTCTCTTGGCATTTTAAGGTGCGGATATTGAGGCTACTGAGAATTCTGGGAAAGGGTGATGATGATTCTAGTGAAGCTATGAATGACATTCTTGCACAGGTAAGCCGTCTGATTAGATCCACTTTATAACCACATAACTTTCCTTTGTAACTTCTAAAGAGTTCCCATCAAATTCTTTTTAATAGGTTGCAACAAACACAGAGACGAGTAAAAATGTAGGCAATGCTATCCTCTACGAAACGGTTCTTACCATCATGGACATCAAATCAGAGAGTGGCCTTAGGGTGAGTGTGACTCCGGTTGGAAGCACTGTGAGTGGTTCACAGAAGTGTGCAGAAAGTGGTTAAAAATGCTGTTGTGTGTTATTACAGGTTTTAGCAATTAACATTCTGGGACGTTTTCTTCTCAACAATGACAAAAACATCAGGTATGTGACATTCATGAAGTGACCAGCGAGAAGCAGTTTAATGCTGTTGAGTGATGAAGACTTTGAGTGATCCATCGACTGACTGTTTCAAATGTTGATCTCATTATTTCTGACATCAGCTTTACTGTGGACTATAGCTCATTTCATGTGCTGTCAGCTCCTAAACCTAATTGTCAAAATGATTATGACTCTCCCTGATCAGATATGTGGCATTGACATCACTACTGAAGACTGTGCAGACGGACCACAATGCTGTGCAGAGACATCGAAGCACTATCGTGGACTGCTTGAAAGACCTTGATGTGTCCATTAAAAGGTAATTTATGTGCAGGCTGTGCATGGATTTCTATAATCACGTACAGAATAAAAGGATGAGTCCCACTGATTACCCTTGTCCTTTTCACAGGCGTGCGATGGAGCTGAGCTTTGCCCTGGTTAACGGCAACAACATCCGGGGCATGATGAAAGAGCTTCTGTATTTCCTGGACTCCTGTGACCCTGACTTCAAAGCGGACTGCGCATCAGGGATCTTCCTGGCTGCTGAGAAGTAAGGCTGTTTATTGTGAAATCATGCAAGAGGAAGCACCAATGATTTCCATATTCACAATAGTCATGTTGTACGTCCTTGCAGCCCTTTTGAAAGCCTGCAGTCACTTATTAGAGTTAAAATGGTGTAAAAGCCTAGTTAAGTGAATCTGATCAAATTTAATAAGCAAGCCCTTGAAAAAAATAAAAAGCTGTTCAAATAGAGCAACTTGTGGCTGTGTGATGATAAAATGAGTGATCCATCGGCAGAAGCTCAGTCTGTTGACACTTTTATATCTGACAGCACTAAAAGGGATTTGGTTAAGAGTGTTTTGAAGAGTTTTATGTCATTTGGTGCTTTTTGGCTTGGTTTTATACTTTGTAAGCTTTAGACTAGCTTCTAATACTTTTTTTATTGTTGCAGGTATGCGCCCTCCAAAAGATGGCACATAGACACCATTATGAGGGTTTTGACAACGGTAACAATTTTCATTCTTGTAACTTGCTTTACTGCTACCATTAAATTAGATCACATCCATGATTACTTGAGTTTATCACGTGATGTAAATTTAAAGTACATTTTGGACAGTGTTTTGTAACTGTTGCTGATGAACTCTTGATATTGAGTATAGAATGTGAAGAATGATCCTATAACAGCATTTCTTAATCTAAATCTTGGTGATGTGTGTTTTGAGTTCTGTATGTCATTTAATGCCATTGCTCTACCAAAATGGTGTTGTGCTCATGCTAAAGCCAGTGCTTGGCCGGGGATCTGCAGACATCTTTCGATTTTGCATTTCTACTAACTTGAGCCAAATGATGATATAACCTTCCCACAAATAAACACAAGTCTTGAGGACATTTTAACATCCACATTAATTTAATTTAGTATAGTTTTGCAGTGGTCTTTCCAGATTGAGTAGCAGTTATTTATTAGCAGTGCCTGTTTTTTTTTGGGTGGAAATGCACAAGATGCACCCTTTTGGTGGCAAAGTGGTTTGAAATGCCCTTCTGATGTACTTGTTTTGTTGTATCTACTCTTGTAGGCAGGGAGTTATGTCCGGGATGACTCTGTGCCCAACCTCATCCAGCTAATCACAAATAGTGTAGAGATGCATGCCTACACTGTACAGAGACTCTACAAAGCCCTCCTGGATGACATCTCTCAGGTTAGAATAATCTTAACACTGTTTTCTCTAGGGATGCACCAATATGGCAATTTTGGCCAATACTGAGAACCGATAATTCCTTAAATATGAAAACCGATATGTTGGCCGATAAATCTGCTGATTACCAAAAAAGTCTCACCATTAAAGGGCATTAAACATTTCAACATAAAAAACATAAAGCAGCCTTACAAAAAAATAAAAGAATGTTTAAATAATGGAAACGAGTTACTGGACAACATTACTTAAGTGTTAAAAAATTAACATGGACAGTGGTGTAGCGGATCAGAGTGGGGGTCCTGACGATAAGACAATGGAGTATGGCTATTAGCGTAGGCTACTCTTCAATGAAAATGTTTTTAAAATGTCTTCGTAAACAGGTCTATTATTGCTTGCAATGAATTATATGCCTATAACCAAAATAAAGTTGTTATACTTCAGTAACAAAAGAACAGCTTTATTTTATGCACCGATTTCCAAAATAAACCTGTTCAACACTATATACCAGAGATGGGACCAAGTCACACGTGCAAGTCTCAAGTCTTAACCTTCAAGTCTCTTCTTGGGCAAGTCAGGTCACAAGCTAAGTCAAGTCCAAGTCAAGTCACCTTAATATTGTTATTTTACCTGCAGAATCTGATCTTAATAAAGTTAAAAGACAAGATATAAGTAACTGTGTAAATTAAAATAATTTGGATTTGCATTGTAAATACTCAGTAAAATACATCATGGAATCAAACAAAATTGTAACTTCATAAAATTATTTATTTTTCACTTCTGCCAACAGTGTTTGAAATGTTTTACATTTTCAACATTGAGTCCATAAAACAAAAAACAGCTAAACAACAGACTCCTCTCTGAACACCTCTCTCTCGCAAACACAGTTTACATGCAACATTAAACTTTGTTACATTTATCGAAAGTTTGGGCACCCTTTGCAGAATCTGTGAAAATGCTAGTAATTTTCAAAAAATAAGAGAGATCATACTAAATGCATGTTATATTTTATTAAGTACAGTCCTGAGTAAGATATTGTACATAAAATATATTAACATTTAGTCCACAAGACAAAAAATAAATGCTGAAATTATTAAAATAACCCCACTCAAAATTTTGGGAACCCTTGGTTCTTAAAATACTGTGTTCTGTTAGCTTGCCATCTTGTTTCCTTCTGGAGCATCAGTGAACGTATGAATCTTTTTAAATAGTTGTCTTTGAGTCCCTCAAATGTCCTCAATGTGATCAGATGTATCTCAAAATCATAAAGTCTCTGCTGGAAAGGGTTCAAATATGCAAAGATGCTGGAAAACTGAACAATCTGCAGGAGCTTAAAGATTTTTCTGAAGAACGCTGCTCAGTTTAACTGTTCAAAACAAACAAGGGACTCATGCACAACCATCACAAAACAGAAAGACAGTCGAGGATCATCAGGTGACCACACACAGTACTAAGAACCAAGGGCTCCCAAACTTTTGAGTGGGGTTATTTTAAGAATTTCAGCATTTTTTTTTTGTCTTGTGGACTAAATGTTAATATCTTTTATGTACAATATCTTACTCAGGACAGTACTAAATAAAATATAACATGCATTTAGTATGATCTCTCTTATTTTTTGAAAATTTCTTGCATTTTCACAGATTCTGCAAAGGGTGCACAGGCTTTCAAGCCCCACTGTATGCTGCATATACGCGTTATTTATGTCTATGGCGCAACTGCCTGAGCGCTTTGGAAAGAAGGAGAAAGTGGCGCACCCAGCATTTTCCACGCGTTTTTAGGCGCAAATTATTGAAGACAAAAGCGATGACTGTCGGTAACCCTCAGGCTGACATGTTGATGTGATGTGATATCTGATTTAAGTGGGCGTGGTGTGCTTAAGGTAGAGAGGACATGACTGATGATAGTGTCCTGATCCAGTCACGACGCTATTCTCAGCCTGCGCTCCAGCTGAGTAATCAACTTTATTTTTAAAAATAATTTATATATTTTATATTTAAACTGAAAACATGGTGTGATTAACACTCAAGTCATTCAAGTCATCGTCTCTCAAGTCAAGTCAAGTCCCGAGTCTTTAACTTCCAAGTCCAAATCAAGTCTCAAGTCATAAAAATAGCGACTCGAGTCGACTCGAGTCCAAGTCACCAAGTCACAAGTCCCCATGTCTGCTATATACATTGAATTTTTTCACTATGTTCAGGACACAAGAGAAACATTAAAGAACTAAATATATATATATATACCACATATTAGGAAATTTATCTCTCGTCATCTCTGAGAGAATGTGTGCGTCGTCACATGCTGAAAGTGCCAGGAATTTTTACTTTCCCTATCATGGTGAAATACATTCACTGGCATAAGTTTGACCTGCACAAAGTTTACACGTTGCTTGTAATATATCCAATGGCTCGCCTTTACGGTTGAAAAAAGTAGCCTATTTTCAATACTGCAATTCACTGCCGCTACAAACCCCAAATAGTCGGATGTGTCGTGGACACGCTCTTGGCTTTTCCTCTAACATCGCGCTGAAACTGTTGTGCTGAAGCTGAAGAGCTGAATGAACACAGGTAAATTGAAATGCTGCCAGCTTATTTAACAGAGGGAAATGCATCATATTCCGATACTTGTACAACATAAATATAATATTACAACTTATAAAAACCAAATGCATACAAAGACCAAATGCATATGTGAACTCGAACTAAATAACGTGCTAATCAGAATGTTTAACTTCTGTTGTGGATGCGCTCTTGGCCTTACACGACAACGTGCTGAAACACGGAAACCTAACCAAATGAATTCATAACATTTTATTATAATTATTGTTCTTGTTCTTGTTAATGTTATATATATGACAATCTCAATCATAGTTATTAATGTTATAAGCTGCTGTTTGAGCTGCGTGCGCTGAGCTAAAGATGATCACCAGCAAACTGAAGTGATCCATTTACCCTTTATAGGCTATAGCTTAACCAAACGCATTCCATATGAGAAAAATCTGATTTATACGCATAAAATAAACAAAATATTACAACATACAATTGCACAAAAGAATGCAAATGCACAAGCGAACTTAACTGTGCTAGTCGTGTGGATGTGCTCTTAACAACGCACTAAAACACGGGTCAACAGAGATTCTGTGCATTATTTTACTGTAGCTAATAATCTCATAATACGACAGACTTGCCCTGCACATGTTGCAGTTCACTGTATTTTCCTTTTCGAAGTGTTTCCAGTTATATTTCAAGCAATTAAAAACCATCATTGTGAACAGTGCTCATCTTAAGTGTCTCTGGAGGAAATAATGCATTATTTATCAGCTCTAAGATATCGGCCAAATTCTCTTATCGGTTTGGTAACGATAACAGAAAAATGTACATTTATCGGCCCATACCGATATGGTGGCCGATATATCGTGCATCCCTAGTTTTTATCTTCACTTGACCTTACACTTGTAATTCCAAAATGCATAACTTGTCATCTGTTAGTGCAGATGAAATGAGTCAGCCAAATCTGAAAATTAGCATGTTGTTGTTCCAAACCCGTGTGACAAATTGGGCTTCGTTCAAATGCAAAAGGAGATGTTTGAAAAGACTGTTCATTCTGCTCTTTTTCCATTCACTGTACGAAAGTACATAGTGACAGATGCTCCAGTTTGATGATAATGACAGAGAACTGTTGAAAAAAAAAAAGTTCATGTAAATTGTGTGCCTACATTCCTCCAAGTCTTCTGCAGACGTGAAATAGCTTTGTGTGAGCAACAGAGAAGAACGTATACTATATTTGGACCCTGAATGCGTCATACCCCATTCAAAGATTGTTTGAATGACATTTGGATGACTAAATGTTAACAGAATTGTCAAACCTTTCTTCCTGTAGCAACCTCTAGTACAGGTGGCATCCTGGTGCATAGGAGAGTATGGAGACCTGTTGGTCTCAGGCCAGTGTGAGGAGGAGGAACCCATTCAGGTAAAAGACCTGTATGCCCTTCAAACCCCCCACACCCACTTATTTTAAAAACGGAACAATTGTATCCGATTTCATCTCTCAGGTTTCTGAAGATGAGGTCCTGGATGTTTTAGAAGGTCTCCTTGTTTCTAACTTGTCCACCCCTGTAACGAGAGGTTATTCCCTGACCGCTATCATGAAGCTGTCCACCCGTTTCAGCAGCCTCAAGTAAGAAACCTATTCTGAGTCAAATGAGGATGTATTTTCTTGAAATGAGCTTGTGCACCCAAACAGATCAAGCAGTCCCTGATCTTTCAGTTATTTTCATTTGCTTTGCAGTCGAATCAAAAAAGTGGTGTCGATATACGGCAGCAGCATAGATGTGGAGCTGCAGCAGAGAGCTGTGGAATATAACGCACTTTTCAAAAAATATGATCACATGAGGTAAGAGCTCACATACTGTTCCAGACTCATGTTTGTCACACTTAATTTTAACATTAAATGCCCCCCCCCCCCCCCCATGTTCAGTTTATTATGCTCACTCTCTTTCCTCCTCTTTCCCATGAAGATCTGCATTACTAGAGCGAATGCCTATTATGGAAAAAACGTCCACTAACGGCCCAGCAGAGATTGTCCAGACCAATGGAGAAACCGATTCAACCATCCTGGACACAAAACATCTGCCCAACATCACTCAACCAGCCAGTCAGGTGGGTTTCTAGAGCATGGTTTCTCATTCCAAACATGTGCACATTTTAGGCATCTCAATAATCTGACGGTGTATTCAGCCTCTTAATGTAAGTATTTCCCTCATAGACATTATGCAAATAACAGGGTTTCAAAAATCCAGTATACATGACAAATCATAACTTCGCTAGAATCACAGTGTGTTCTAAGGATTATCTATCATTTAGCAACACACCGCTTGATAGGCTCATGTAACATCTTTCCCAAATACAAATTTCCAAAATAGTTTGACAGTTGTCATGTGTGTATGTGTGCCTATCCCTCTCAGCCTCATTTGTATCACTGTTAAGCTCTGTATGGCATCTGACCTTAAAATAAGGTCAATTTCATGATGCCAGGGGCGATACAGGGCTGTCAGGTTAGAAAAAAATAATAGGCAGAGGACAATGAGTGGGGAAGCTCAATCGCAAGTATTTTAGGCACCAAGAACGCTGTTCCTTGAGGTTGAATTGTGCTGCTTGGAGTAAATTATTTTCATGGCGATTAGCATGTTATGGGTCAAAGAACATGCGGTCAGAAGGCTGTCAATATGGTGAACGTAGTGTCTGGGGAATGCATTTATTCTGCATACCTCATCTAGTCAAATTATGTAAAAAAAAAATGTTGTAAAAAATGTTATGCTACAGTGGCAGTTTAGTTTAATGAGAGCTCTAGTAATGAATTTGATCTGATGAGCTGAATCAGGTGTACTAGGTAAGGGAGACGTCCAAAATGTATGGTGCGTTGTATTCTGTAATAATGGATTGAGAAACCTCTGTATGGTCTGTTTGTCCTGTTTTATAGGCAAATGATTTATTAGACCTACTCGGAGGTAATGATGTGGTACCTGTTATCCAAACAACGGTCCCCACAAAGCCTGCGTCAGCTGGAGGAGAACTGCTGGATCTGCTGGGAGACCTTTCTCTGACAGGTCAGGATGCTGCACACCTCTGCTGCTCTTTAGCAAATTCTTGTTTTGAGCACTTACCAATTTTACTGTAGCTAAGTTTACATGCACCTAAATAACCAGTATAAAATGCGACTGAAAAGCCTTCACGTAAACTCCTCAGTCGTTCTGATTGAGCTTGATCAATTATTTTTGGAATACAGGTAATGCACATGCAAACACGTATGTGCCCTGGACCACAGTAGGGGTCATAAGGGTCAATTTTTATAAATTGAGATGTATACATCATCTGATTAATTAAGGTTTCCATTGCTGTATGGTTTATGATCGGACAATATTTGGCTGAGATACAACTATTTGAAAATATGGAATCTGAGGTTCCAAAAAAAATCTAAATACTGAGAAAATCGCCTTTAAAGTTGTTCAAATAAATTCTTAGCAATGCATATTACTAATCAAAAATTAAGTTGTGATATTTACAGTAGGAAAGTTACAAAATATCTTAATTGGACATGATCTTTACTTGATATCCTTATGATTTTTGGCATAAAGGAAAAATGACAAAATTGGACCCATACAATGTATTTTTGGCTTTTGGTACAAATATACCCCAGGGACTTGAGACTTGTTTTGTGCTGCAAGGTCACGTGTATGAATCATATTGCAGTGTTTAGTGTTCATATAACAGAACTTTCAGAATCTGAAATTGTAATAGATTTGTTCCAATCAGTGCATGTAAACGCATCTACTGTTTTAAAAATAGTTCAGCCAAAAACAAAAATAATGTTTCCAAACCTGAATGACTTCTTTTCACTGGTAATTTTCATTTTTGGGTGAAGCCCTGCTTATACCATTGTGCCTTCTCTCTCAGGTGGTCCGACCCCCACCCCTGCTCCCTCTGTGCCCATGTCCCAGCCCCCTTTCCTTTTGGACGGTCTCACCTCGCAACCCCTCTTCAATGACATTGCAGCGGGTGAGCTTGCACTAAATTTCATCATAGTGGTTAATGCAAATAAGGCAGTGCAATTATCATATGTGTTTCTTCTTGCAGTCATTCCGCCAATGACGGCGTACAATAAAAACGGTCTGAAAATTGAGTTCACTTTTGAGAGGTCCAACCCCAACCCCAATATTGCAGTCATTACCATCCACGCCACCAACTCCACTGAGGCTGAAATGACAGAGTTTGTGTTCCAGGCTGCAGTACCAAAGGTTTGCTCTTTTCACTCTAGTAGTACTGTTTACAGAGAACCCCAGTTGGTGAACCTGGCTAATGATTTAAAATGCAAGCCTTTTTCCCCTTTACTGATCATTTAAATGCACCTATATTAGACCTCTTGGTGATGTAATCCACTGCTTTTAGACTATTCCTGCATATGTTTAGTAATAATGTTATGAATAAATGTAGACATGCACATTCTGTTACTGTGGATATGGAGCATAGTGTTAAAACAACTTTTTTTTTGTATAATATATTCTAAAAACCAGAAGGTTTTAGGAAAGCATTTTTTTTCTTTATCTCCCTCGTCTTTTAGAAGCAGCTGGAGGAAATAAAGCATATACATTTCAAAATAAAGAGTCCCACTGTATTTCAGGCAGGGTTTATAGTAGAGCTGAAACAACGAATCGATTTAATCGATTAAAATCGATTATTAAAATAGTTGTCAACTAATTTAGTAATCGATTCGTCGCTAAATAAATTTTATTTGCCATAAGCGGCTCATTTCGTGCATATTTCAAATCTGCGGTGACCAAAGTGTGGCAGTAATGAGCCACCGGAGGTTTTACTCAGCCAGTACAGCAGGTGAAGTAGCGAATAGCCAATAGCTGGCCTCGTTTAATGTCACGTGCTTCCCGAACAGCGTCTCTGCAGCATTCAGCGGGAAGTGGGAGTACTTTACTTTGAGCCTTCAAAATGAAGAGTAACCTGTAAACTCTGCACTACTGAACTGTTTAAGAGGCCGTTCACATATCGTGTCTTTTGCGTGCTCAAGTTCGTTATTTCCTATGTAGGCGCGCAGTATGCACTCTCATAATGGAAGCGACGCGGTCGCGACACGCATGCGGTGCGATGCGCCCGTTTTTCCAGGCGCGTCCACACCGCATCCATTTATCCTTTGCTGAAATTTCCGGGTCTTCATGGAGAGGGCACGTCATGGAGAGGGCACGTCATGGAGAGGGCACGTCATGGAGAGAGCACGTCATGGTTACTTAGCAAAGGCAGACGCCTCAGGGGCGCTTCTGCCCGAGCGCTTTGGAAAGAAGGAGAAAGCGGCGCGACTAGCGTTTTCCACGCGTTTTTAGGTGCGATATGTGAACGGCCCCTAAGAATTTTATTTGTGCAGATTTTCCAGTACAAGGTTGTTTGCAAATGTTTAGTCGTAAAAGCTGATAACATTGCTTTTTAACAGTTAACATTTAAAGCTTTACAAACATGTTATGTTATCAGTTTTGTCGTTTACCAGTTCATAATTCAGACTTGCAGCATAATTATGACTGAATGAGAGAGGTAAATGTTTGAGTATATTTCAAATGCACTTCTTTTCTAAGTATTCACTGCTCTTTTTCACACAGCAGGTTTTTGTGTGTGTCCCAATTTTTTTTTTCTGGACAACCTTCTGATGGATTTTACTTTAAATTGTGAGTTTCATTCAGGTTTCATGCCATTGGCACTTTTTTTTCGAAGGATTGTTTACAATTTCACAGCATAAGCTATAAAGCTTTTTCCCAGTAAATAATAAAATACAATGCACTGCAATTTTATTCTGTTTTATCCTTATACTTCGTGAAAATATGTTCTCAAAGATTCCTTAAGCTTTGTTTGGGATGTTAAACTACTTTAGGAGCTCTAAGGACTGCCATGGTGAAAACAATATTTGAAATCTCCTTGTGAATTTTGCTAGAGTATGGGTCAGTGTTTTGATTGCAGAATAATTTGACAAAGGATTACTAACATAATAAAACAACTCCAGGTATATTTTTGATGAGGATATGACAATGCAAAATGGTTAAAATCTCTTAAAAATCTATGCTGAATGATAAAGACCCTTTATTAATAATTTACTTGGGGAAAAAAATGGAAAAAACTAAAATATAAGTACATAAACCGATTAATCGATTAATCGTAAAAATAATCGACAGATTAATCGATTATCAAAATAATCGTTAGTTGCAGCCCTAGTTTATAGTCCCACATTATGCTTTTTTTTTTTTTCCCACTGCTAAAAAATTAACTGACCCCGCTATTGTTGGGTTAATAACTTAGTACTCGGAAGCTAGATTGTAAACTGTCTTTATTGAATGAACTGGCAATGAACAGAGAATAACTTGGGCTGTCACCGCTTGGCACAACTGCTGTTGTTCTGTAGCATATGCAGCAAAAATATCTAAGATAAATTGGTGGTGAGCTCGAATAGTGGAAGAATAGTAACAGTTTAATATTTCTAGTTGCAGTTCTAGACATCTTCCTCAAACATTGCATAAAATCATCAAAGACCCCATCCACCCCAGTAACTATCTTTTCACTTTGCTGTCATCTGGTAAGCGCTTCCATAGCTTAATGGCAAAAACCGAGAGAGTTTCTTCCCCACAGGCCATCAGGCTCCTAAACTCAATACCAGCCTCTTAACATCTTCATGTCTCCACTTAATGTTCTCTTTATCAGTAAGATATTCATCATTCACTACCTGACATTGACATACTGACAACCTGTTTGCACATATGCTTTTCGTACATTCCGGTTTATCTTAATATTTAAGACTACAGTATAACGCACATTTGCATATTGCCTCTTGTACATCCCTGGGTATCTTAATATTTAAGACTAGTGTACTTTCATGCACATTATTTTCCATTCTATATTTGATTCTACAGTATACATTTTTTTATTTTTATTTTTTTATTTTTATTCTAATATTTTTGTTTGGTTTGATTTCATTCATTTTCTTTCATAGCTATATTTATGTATATATTCATCTGTGTTGTATTATTTAATAATTGCACTGTCCATGGAGCGGACCTGACTCACATTTCACTGCTGGTTATATATGCTCTATATAATTTTGTATGTGACGAATAAAAATCTTGAATTTTGAGTTGTAATTGGTGCCACTATGGGGCCGCTGCCCACCCACCTGCAATACCCACAGATTGAAAACCTCTGCTCTAAAGTATTTTTTTATTTACTCTGTAATCAGGTTAATGCATTTAAATGAGTATGCACAAATTCCTTTTAAGATTAGAATATACATGTGCATGCAAACATGTTGATATCATATTTTCTGCTCCAGTCAAATGCTGAATCATTTGTTTTCTAGACATTCCAGCTGCAGCTTCTGTCCCCCAGCAGTAATGTGGTTCCAGCCCTCAACCAGGGAAGCGTCACGCAGGTCATCAGGGTCCTCAACCCACAGAAGGTGAGATGTCACTGTGAGCCCCGGCCACACTCGTATCGCAGTAGATCTTCAGAGATCAATCCACTCATCCTGAAACACCTTCGGTGAAGTCGGATGAGGGTTTGAGCGCATCGAAGCTGAATATTGTTATGCTGAAGTTGAAGCCAATGCCAGCCATTATGGAGCTTGGTTTAGAATTATAGTAAATGTCACATCTCTGTGATTTTTGATGGTTTAAGCTGAAGGCAGTGTCTCACTAGCAGACCCCAGGTCAACTCAAAGGTGTCATGCCTGCCGTTTTTCAGAAATCATACCATCGCTAAGACTTTTTCTCAGATTCCTTGTCTTAACTTGACAAAAGATGAGGTGCACTCTACAAACAATCGAAATTGAATTAGGAGTAACTTTACTCTTTTGAATTTGCATTTACAGAGGAAAAGTTTGGATCAAATCAGGGCAGGACAGTTGTTTTCAGCATAAGAAGCTCACTGTGGTCACAGCTTTTCCTGGTGGCTGAACTTAACTTTTCAGCAAAGCTCCCTCTGATGGTCCAACAGCAGTGTAGATATTTTACTGCTGAAAAATCAGCTAGCGAGCTGCTGGCCTTTTAGTTTTTAAAAACAAATGCATGAGGACAATCTGAAGCTGATCGGACTGGTTTTTCTCTGAAGTTGAAGCTTGTCAGAGGGCTGCACAATTAATTAATTAAAAAATAAAGATTGCAATATGGCTTAGTGCAAATATTTGTAAATGCTTGATTCACATATGCATTGCGTGAATGAAGAAATAAAGATAACCATACATTTTATTGTCATTTAGTGTTACATTATAATAATAATAATAATTTATTTGACTTTATTTGCTTGATTTTATTTTGAATAGTGCATTTTGCATATTTTGCACATCTCAGTTATTATTTTTATATACATAATCATTATTTTTATTATTATTATTATTATTATTATATATTCGTTTTTTTGCCAAATTGTGCAGCCCTACAAACATACGGCAAACCTTTCACATTTTAAATCCATGAAATCTCAAACTAGTTATGTAGCCCTAGTTTGCCACCTCTAATGCTTACATTTATAGCAATTAATGATTCAGTTTTATGGAGAAACATCTTGAAACATCATTTTGTCTTAAGCTCGTACCTGACCTGCTCTTTTATTACAGCAACAGTTGCGAATGCGGATCAAGCTGACATACACTCACAAAGGCTCTCCTGTACAAGACCTGGCCGAAGTCAACAATTTCCCCCCTCAGTCCTGGCAGTGATCTGCCACCCTTCTCAATCTTAAAGACCCCCAGCAAGGGAACAATGGGAAAGATGTCCCCTCCCCATTCCCAAACGATCCCCCGTGACATCACCACAGACGCTGCCCTGGGGTTGCATGGGAAGCAGTGGAATCCTCCTGACACAGTCAAGAGTTGATGGTATAAAGACTGATGATGATGATGATGATTACAGTGACATCGATGAAGAAAAATCACATCTCAATACATATCTTTTCATTCATTTCTTCGCCCGTCTGTCTTTCTCTCTCTACTTCGGGTTTAGTGCAAAATGTCCATACTCACACTTGCACTTAGCGTTGTGCACTTCACTTTATCTGTCACTGTAGTGCACTCCCACACTCCTGCTCACCCCAAACATGAGGAAACATCCCTGGTGGCCACTATACAAAGGAGCTGCTTGTCTGTTTTGTTTGATTTTGTCCATGTTTTTAATCTTGTTAATGGGTTTGGTGTATTTTAAGAAAAGCAACGACATATTGAATTAATTGCAAAGTCTGAACATTTGCCCCTTTAAGCATTTCAGAATCAAGAGGAAAATGGGTTGTGATGATGTCGCCTTAAATCATCGTTGTACATGGCATTTAGTAATTGTCGTGTAAGGCTGATCTAATGTCCCGGATACAAGCGATGTGGTGGCTACACCGTATTTCACATGAAAGCGTTGTCTGTCAGCAGTAATGTACACACTAACAGATCTGTCCAGAAGTGCTTGACCTTCATCACATGTATCATCAAGAATAGGCAACAGCGCATACTTTGATTTTTTAGACAGCGTCTAAATGTCTTCGACATCGACACTGGAGCGTCTCTTTTTGAGGTGACAGAGAGAGAGAGGGAGTGTGTTGCTCGTTAATTTTTGCGCAGCTTACATCACCCAATAGTTTTTCATCATCAAAGCTGGACACTTTTCCCCCCAAAACCTTTAATTTGGCATATTGCAGTTTTGTTTGCCTCTACTAGTCACAGATGGTGTGTTCTCGTATTGTTTTTTAAATCTTAAAATACATTTAAATAGATTGAAAATAGCCTACACTGAAGACGTTGTCAGTTTTAAGATTTTTAGCTCAATCATTAAGCATTGAAATCGGTAAAAAATGTAGTTAAAGAGTGTGATCTTGAAATTGATTTCTCACTAAATTAACACCCAGCGATGTATAATGAGGTTATGGTCAGCGTAGATGCTGTAAATATAGACTATTAATATAAGGCCTTCATGAATGTAGTTCCATGCACTGAATGGACTTTTTTTTTTTTTTGACTTTCTGCAGTGATTTGAAGTATGGAAATATTGCCTGAACTAAAGCAATGTGCCTTTGTCATAGCCGGGTAAAAAGAAAGCCCTGAGAGTTGACTGAAGAGTAGAGGACTTTTTTTGTTTCGCAGTCATTTCACTCGAGTTCTCGTTCAGAGGGCGTTGTACTGTCGGCGTGCATTAGTCAGTGTCTCTTCTTGCAGCTTCCAAAGGCAGTTTGCAACATTAACCTGAATATACCTCACACTGTCGTCTTGTTTTGTCTTTGTCGGCTCGGAAGAGCACTATGATTGTTTCATCAAGTCATGGAAATCCTCACTTCACGTCATCTGTCGCTGCTCTTCGTTTCCTTCATCACTTTGCGTAATTGCATTTGCTATGCCACACTGAAGTCTGGTGACCAAATCAAGAGATGTTCTTTGGGCTTGGGAAAAATGTTAACAATGTTATGTATATGGAGAAAGAACGAAAAAAAAAAGACTTCTCATTCTAATAGCCTCTTTGTGTTTTGTTGCGATTCTTTCGATTTCTTGGCTTTTTCTGTACATTTCTGAGGGCTTTTAAGATGCATCATCTGTTTCTTTTCATCCCTTTTTAAGATCCGGTTTTCTAAGACTTGCTTCCAGTGTATAATGTTTGAAGCTGTCCCTCAGAAGGTGGTTTAATTTAACAACTTACCTGTTTGATTGATTGATTGTTTATTGGAAAGAAACTGTACTATGTGCTGCCTGTATATTGTATATAATTGTAAAACGCATCAACCAGATCAAATCAAATAAAAATCCCATTTGAAGACCTGTGACGTTCAGCTAGGGGTGTAATGTGCACATGATCTTGAGTTGGCTTTGTTTTATCTAGATGTGTGGTGGATCACAGTCATTTACAACTGAAAAAATGAAATGCTGCTTATGGACACCAATATGATTTGATGATCTGCAGCTGATTTGTTTTATTTTAATTTTTTTCCGTCATGTACTCCCAGTTTTACATAATGCAATTTAAAGGGAGAGTTTAGTTCACTCCAAACTTGTATGAATGACTTTCTTCTGTGGAACACAAAATAATATATTTTGAAGAAATGTGTAAACTGTCCAAATCAAGACTAGACTCCATTGATTTCCATTATATGCAGACATTAAGTTTCAATATCATTTGTGTTCCACAGAAGCAGGTTTGAAGTGACATGAACTACACTTTTAAAAACAAAGGTGCTTCATGATGCTGTAGAAGAACCTTTGTTGTTGTCTACATGGTTCCATAAAGAACCTTTAACCTTTGAAGAACCTATTGGTTTTAATGAAAAGTGGCTAAAGATGGTTCTTCAGATTATAAAAAGAAAAGGACGAGATGACCTTTGAATGATTGGTTCTTTGTGGAGTCAAAAATGGTTCTTCCATGGCATCGCTATAAAGAACCTTTTAAAGCACCTTTTATTTTTTAGAGTGAATCTTCAGACCCCTTTATAGTAAACCAAAGTTATAGTTTTCCCATAAACCACCCTATATTCCCAAAAAGTCCTTTTTTATGAAGCATTTGGAGTTGAGGCATAACTTCATATAAATTGCTTTTGGGAAAAGCGAAATATCCCTATTGTGAGAACATGATTTGTCCTTGAATGTTTCGATGACTCTTTAGTGAACTTGCATTACATTAGCTGGCAGCCTGTGGTTGAGAGGTGCGTAACAATAGTAAATGGCGATGACATGGCACTTTTTCATTAACAATCTTCTGCTTTTTACACTAAGACCTTTGGGCATTGAAGAGGGCAAGACAACCATCGGTTTCGTCAACACCAAATGATTTTTTTTTTCAGCTGCATGTGAAAAAAGCAATGTAAATATTGTCATTTCTACTCTTTATGTAAACATCCTGAAGTAATGCAACCTAAGTTCGAATTCTCAAGTCACCACTATTCACTATATCTTGCGATACATGCACAGACCTTTGTACATTTGGAAATACACTGTTGATTCTTCAAATTAATCCTCATTAAGAAGCAGTCTTGGGGACTGGGTGTCACTGCTTGACCCGGAGGACTTTGTATCACATGCTTGGATGATCGCCTTCTCCATCAGAATCCCTTTGTAATCTGTAAAGGTATCGGTTATTTTTTTTTTTGAGTGTATCTATACATGTGCTCTCTACTCGGATATTTTACACTTGGTATTCAACACATCTGAACTTGTGCAGGAGGGGAGGATGACCCCAATGAGTCTGATATGATGGATGATCCTCAAGGAATGAGTGCTGGACTGAGTACATGATGATGGAAGAAAATGACATGGGATATTTTAGACTTATGCTGTGTATTATTGTCTTTGGGTTGGAGAAAATGATCAAATAAAAACAGTCAAACTTGATGTTTGTTGTGTTTTGTGTTTCTGGGATTCTGAATGATCCAGATGTAGTTTTATTTTTTGCAGACACAGTAGTCTGCCGTCACCCTCTTGTGTTAAACTTTGAAACTGCAATGGCATGGAAGCCAATTTCTGAATTATGCAATAACTATTCATATCCTTTTCTATTACTTTTCATCTTAATCCTGTGTTCCGTTAAGTTGACTCCAGTGTTGTATTTGTAAAACAAAAAACAAAACATCCACCTGTTATTTTCCCTTTTAAATAATTTTGTTCCCAAGACCATTTTTGACAGGTTTAGATAGTTTTAATGTGACTGTCATATAATAAAAATAGACATCATGTATTGGAATTTAAAAGTGTTTACAGCTGAGAAAACTGCTGTGAATTCATAACCTGTTTTATGTAATTTGTTGTCAGATTGTTAAATCCTTTCTTCCTCATCTTCCTAATGCGATACTCCGCTACCTTGACATGTTTACAGTCATAGACTTTATGCATTATATTTGCTAGAACATCAAATTTATCTCAATATGCCTGTGATTTATAGCATGCTACAAAATGTTCAGTTTAAAGTTTAACTGCTTCAAAACACATTGCACAAGAAGAGCGAGTCATTCCAGTTTGGGTGACAGAGGTCAGTGATTCTTGATAAGAGTGAATGACTCCAAATCTCTCTAGATTTACACACCTGATGTTCTTTTAACAGTGCTGACTGATGGATGGAGTGTCATTTATCAGAAACCCTTTCAAAAGGAACAAAACAGACATTGATTAACTAAAAGATTATTTGCATTTTCTGGAGAGCTGCATGCTCGGTAAATGTTCAAAACCATGAATAAAAATGTGAAACCATGTCACATCACCAGGGGCCAGTTGTTCAAAAAGTTTAATCTGGCATTTAATCTTTTCATTGCATTTACACTAATAAATACTACTGATGTAGTTTTTTGTTTGATATTGACAGCTGTTTGGGGATATATTACATGTTACAAATGTATTTGTTGGACCAGTTTTAAAGTTTTATTACATTTTTGTTCCTAATATCCACTCTTCTGCTGGGATCATAATAATCCAGTTGTTTTTTATCAAAAGTATCCCAATTCAGATTAAAATCCAGATTGTATTTCATAATCTAATCCGAATTCAGAATCTTTTATTATTATTATTATTATTACTATTATTATTGTCTTTTGAACAACCCATTTTAAAGATTTGATCCAATCCGAAGGCGCAAATCCGATCAGATTACTTTTTAACAACTGGGCACATGTTGAAGTATTCTCATGAATAATTCAGCAGCGGAAGTGCAGGAATGGGCAGAGCTGCGTGAATAATAAGAAGCTCCGCCCCCTCATGTTTATTGATTGAGTTTATTTGACAGCCGTGCGCTTCAGTCCCACTATGGCGTCTCATCAAATCAGGATGGGCTTTTTCTACCGCCTTCTGTACTGGAATTTATCCGTCGCCGATTGGTATCTTACATCTGGATTTCTGTGCTGAAAGACGTCAAATGTAGGCGAAATGAAGGACGAGAAAAGCATAGCGCGGTCGCTCCAGAGCGCCGACACGGAGCGGAGAAATGCAGCCGATGTGGAGGATGTCCAGGCGGGCAGCGGAGCGCCGCTGATCCCGGTGCTGCATGAAGCACCGACAGCCCGAGCGGGAACGGGAATTCGCGTTTTAAAGGTACCAGTTTAGGTCTCAGCGTTGTTGTTAAACAGCAGGGCCAAAGTACGTGTGAATCCGTGGACTGCATCAGCAATTATCTGTATAACACTTCCACACGCCGCCGTCCGTGTCTCAAAATCTTGCGCGCTCCCTAACTAGACAGCATCGTATCCGCGTCTGAGATGTGATGACAGATGCAGCTGTATGTGTAGGCGGTTCACCGGGTTTTGCAACACATCCCGTGAAAGTGGACGGTCTAGATCTCAATGCAATCTCGATTGAAAGAGATTGATCTCACTTTATGTTGCTTCAACTTGTCAGTTTATGGGTTGTGTCAGAATAGTTCCAGTGTAGCGCTTATAATCTTTTTTAGGGCGTTCTGGCTATTCTGTAATTTCTATTTCTGTCTTTATACACAGGCGTCAGATGGACGTAAGTGGTCATTGCGTCGCTTCTCACCCCCTTAGCACTGTTGACATGACATTGTTAACCGAAAAAGTAGTCTTGTTATAGCTTTAAAAACGGTTCTTAAGTATGGCAAGCTGTTTTAACATGTATTCCTTTAAAGTATAGGCCTCCATATAAAAACCACTTTGATTCTGAGTCATTAATTCAACCTCAAACTGGTGCGTTACTACTTTTAAAACTGTACTTGCAGATAATATAATATTGATGAAATAAAATGCCTCGTGTGCTTAGAGCACAAATTCATGACTTTCCCAACACATACAAGTACACTTAAAACTTTAAAGAATATTAAAAATGTATCTAATTAATTACATGGTGCTGTGAATAATTAATTGCAAACTAAATTTGGCTGTAAAAAATACCCACAAAATATTATTTAATGCTATTATTGTGTTAAATGAAAGAAGCAAGTAGACATTGACAAAATCATTGGTTACCAAAACTGCTTTGTTACCAAAATACCTTTTTTTTTTTTTTGCGCAAAAGAAAGTCATTCAGATTTGAAAAAACATGACGTTAAATAAATGATGACAGATTAAAAAAAATATATATATGGTGAACCATTCCTTTTGATGTAATTTTTTTTTATAGCCCAAATTAAATGATACTCTAAAGAAGAAAGTAAAACTGTAAGCAAGTGTCGGTAAATTTCTTTAGGAGTCATTCATTCATTTGATTTGTTCAAAACAGCCGATTCATTCCCGAATGAAGTAAACCGCTCTCTCTATGAATTAACCATTGAATCATTGGTTTACACGATTCGTTCAAAACAAGGATTCATTCAGAAACTAAACACAGCTATTGTTCACAGACGCAGAACAATTTTGCAGTGGCCTTATAGCTAATATTTTAGTTCTCAAACCTGAGCAAAAACACACTATTGTGTTTAAAATATATCACAATATTATCTTAAATCACATTTGCACTCGTGTTCTCGCTGCTGTCTGCTATCGTTTATCATATTTTATAAATGTGAGACCCATACAGGGGCATTTTTTTGCCCCAATATCTTGAATTTTAGGGCATACCTGCATTTGTGCCCTGCATCATATTTGTCATCAGTCAACCGTATGGACTGTAAGCTGATGTATACATCTGGGGGTGGGGCCAGTGCGTTAACTGCGTTAAAATATTATCACGTTATTGTTTTCATAACTAATTAAGTTGACACGTTAAACTGACAGCCCTAGTTGTAATATTTCAACATGCTTTAAAGAAGTACACTTATTTTGATGTGTTGGTATCTAGCATACTAAAGCACATGCAAAAGTTTTACATTACAAAAATGCATAATTACAGATATATTTAAAATTGCATGATAAACAAGTTTCAATAAAAATGACATTAAAATATATTTTAGTTTACCATAAATGCTGGTTAGTACATTGGGAAGTATTACATTTAGAATGAAAATACATTCAAAAATACAAAAATTGAATAAAAAAATAAGTAAAATAATAGATGTATTTATATTATCATATTTGAACTTAAATTGTATTATTCACTTAATCATTAACAATGATTTTTTTTTCATTGCTAAATTGAGGCTATGCACCTACACACACACACACACACACACACACAAACACACATACGCACACACACATATATATATATATATATATAAATAGATATTAAAACAGCTTGCCATATCTTAAAACACCTGCGTTCTGTTCCATTCCACTACATCTAGCTGTTTATAAACCATAAGATAACATGTAGAAAGAAAAAAGACATATCTTAAGCATGCAGAATAACATAAATGGACTTTGGATGATTAATTGCCGCTTTGAACGATTATGTAATTGTGGCATTCAGGCATTGTAATAGATGATCTAAACAAAATTAGATCTCAGTGGCTTCCTCCTGCCTGTGAGTGAATAAGCAGAGTTTCCTAGTTGATCTTACAGTGCTTTTTTCCTCTGTTATTAGACCACAGTGTTCTTATAGTCATGCTGTCTTATCTAGTTGCTCTTAATAAAAAAGAAAAAGAAAACCTTTTCGTTATTCAAAGCATTCATTAATATTAATGTATGTCAAATATGTCATTATTATTATTGTTTGTCTCACATACAGTAAACCTAACTTGACATGAGTGCAGATAGAGACGGGTAATAATGCTGACGCATTTGATTAGAAAGAATGGATTGACGGTAAGTCAACTGTGAAATATTGCTCATTTTTTGACCACATTATTTAAATGATTAGAACAAATATAGACACAGAAGACAGCAAATCTGATCAAAAATCAGAGGTGGTTTAGCAATGACTTTTTGTGGATGGATATTATTCAAAAATATTCAAAAATGGGTAAACAAATGGTTCTTATTAATATTAAACCAGTTGTTCAAAACCAATATTTATTTTTCTTTACTTCTAAATAAATAAATAAATTAATGAATATTATGAATAAATAATTAATTTTTTATGGTTCTTATTAATATTAAACTGGTTGTTCCAAAACAGTATGTCTTTCTTTATTTCTTTCTGAATTAATATTATTAATAATAATTTATTTTTTATGGTTGTTATTATTATCATTATCATTATTATTATTATTATTATTATTATTATTATTATTATTATTATTAATAAACTGTTTGTTCCAAAACAATATTTCTTCCTTTTTGAATAAATAAACAAATAAATAAATGCATATTATTAATAATAATTTATTTTTTATGGTTATTAGAAATATTGGTTTGGAAAAAAAAAGTTTATTATTAATTTCTAAATAAATAAAGTATTTGTTTATGGTTCTTATTAAACTAGTTGTTCCAAACCAATCTGACTTTCTTTCTAAAAAAATAAAAAAATAAAAATTCTGTGGAATGTAGTAGTAGTAGTAATGGGAATAATAATCATTTATTATTTAACCTGTATGACTTTTTGTTGAACCTTAAAAGAAGTTCAATATTTAGATTTTCTTTGTCCTTCCAATGAAAGGTCCAGTGTTATTTTAGACCCCAGAGCTGCTGATGGCAGCGTGTAGTGGTCCGAGCATCATCAGAGAATGATTTCACCAGCCGTACTAATGACATATCGTCTCCGAAGTGGTCTCGACTCGCACATCTCTGCAGGGCATTTGTGTCCTGGGTAAATATTTGCACCGGCGTAGTTTTCTGCAAGCGAAAACAAACCCTGGTGTCTCTCAGACAGACTCTGTGTTGCTGGGTGGAGTCCCGACAGCCACCGGCTTGTGGTTACCAGAGCATGATTTCCTGCGACTGATTTGGACTGGAAAACACTTAATTTGGCCTTATTTCTAGAAGGCCATAATTTCTTTAAAAAACCCAGGCAGCATCTAATCCAGACTCTTCTCTGCAGCGTAACATGAAGAGGAACGGCAGTCGAGGCTGTGTGACGAGGAAGACGCGCTTCGGCTCTCGAGAGCGAGACTGGCTGAAGGGCGATGCTCAGCGAGGCTGTGTGTGTCTGTACGGGGCCTCGGAGCCTCCGCCTCCAGCCTCGGGCCCCCAGACCTCCACCAGCACCCAGCCGGACCTGAAGCTGGTGCTCTGCTCCACCAACACCACAGCCGAGGAGCTGTGCGCCCAGAGAGACGTGCAGGGTCTCTATCTGCAGCTGCACGGAGACCTAATCAGGTAACACAGACACAGAGATAGATGCTCGATCACCCAGCTCTAATTTTCTGTCTAGACGATGTCTTGTTTTGGTAACAATCCTTATCTGACTCGTGCTGTGGAGCAGTTGGGCCACACAAACACACACACACACACACACACAGGTCAGGGTGTTTATCAGAAATAAGGTGAATATCAACGCTTGTTGGTTATAAATGACTGGTTATGTGAGTTGCAGGGTTGGTCCTTCATTTCTTCATTTGACCACAAAACCTGTCAAGTAAGGGTCAATTTTGTGAAATTGAGATGTATACGTTATCTGAAAGCTGAGTAAATAAGCTTTCCATTGATGTATGCTTTGTTAGGATCGGACAATATATGAGATGCAACTATTTGAAAATCTGGAATCTGAGGGTGCAAAAAAATCGAAATATTCAGAAAATCGCCTTTGAAGTTGTCCACATTAAATCCTTAGCAATGCATGTTACCAATTAAAAATTACGTTTTGATATATTTACGGTCGGAAATTTACTAAATATCTTCATGGAACATGATCTTTACTTAATATCCTAATGATTTTTGGCATGAAAGAAAAATGTATAATTTTTACCCATACAATATATTGTTGGCTATTGCTACAAATACACCGGTGCTACTGATGACTGGTTTTGTGCTCCAGGGTCACATATTCTGAATGTTAATGATCGTCCAGGATATTGTGATCATGACCATGTGTGTCCTATCTCAGGGCTCGAGATGGCCTGAAGGGCCGGCGGGAGTGTGACGAGTGCACTTAATAGTATTGAACATGCATTTGCAGTGTACTTCAAATCAAACTATATTTTAACAAGCCGCTTTTGCTGGTAATGTAATATGACATAAAAGACCACTTGAGTGTACTTCAAATAGACTTTCATGACTTAAGCGTTGCTCAACATGCTTGAGTGCACTTTTAAAAAGTTTGTACTAACTTTATACTGATGTCAAATTCAAAGTTTTACTTTAAAGTACATTTCTTTACAAGTCATTCTTTTAACAATCTTTTGTTATGCTTTCAACTTATTTTGATGTTTGCTAACATACTAAAGCTAAAATGTGATTTTTTTATTTTTATTTTTTACATTTATTCTTTAACTCCAGGTTTTCTGTACTTTTTTGCAGGGCTGCACAATTTTATTTATTTATTTTTTTGAATTAGATATCAATATGTGGTTTATTTTCTAAAGTATATATATATATATAAATAATTTATTTATTTATTTATTTATTACAGTGCAACTGTAATACTGTCTTAATTTGTTTACTTTCGAACATTTTCGAAACAAATGATGACAGAAAATTTGAGTGACCTGTCCCTTTAAAATCATGACTTCCAGATTTGGGGGAAAAAAAACGAATTTTTAAGTGCACAAGAGCAAAACACCAGAATATGCAGGTGTCTGCAACACTCGCTGTGCTCTCGAGGGGGGCTTGTGCTTTCCTCGGTCTCTGTCTCTGTGTGTGTGTGTGTGTGTGTGTATGTGGTGGTTTTGAAGGTGTGTCAGACAAAGAGAGAAAAGCAAGTCATGCTTTCCCCTCTCTCTGCCCTTCTGGGACTGACTGTGCTGTGGCTGAGATGGCTGAAATCACATTATTTCGCAGGAAGCAGTCCAGCTCTGAGTCGAGGTAAAGCCAGGCAGCTAAGCTGAATTAGCTGTGAGGAGGCTGCACATTAGAGCAGCTCACAGGTACATCTGCTGGTGTGTGTGTGTGTGTGTGTGCGCGCTTTCTACCCTCGTCTACTATTTATTTCACTTCAGGTAAGCAGCAAGAAACCATTAAGTCCCTAAAGTGTCCTTGTCAGTTGCACTCTGCAAAGCCGCAGAGTTGGGATGCATGATTAGTCAAAATAAAAACAAAAGCACATTATTGCTTAATGCAATTATCAGCTGCAAAGGCAACTGAAATAAACAATGCACTTTGTGTTTCAGAGTGAAGTGCAGCACTGTGTTCGGTTACACGTCAGCAGCTCATTATCCACCTGCACCTCAGCCCCCTTGGTTGCATACTCCTGGGGGCGGAGTTTATGTACATTTCTGATTTTGTGATGACACAAACCCAGGAAGTAGCTTGTTGTAGTCCCTACCTGCCGTATTTGCGTATTTATCGCTGTTAGCATTGAGCTTTTAGCATCACAACTTTGCAGATATTGCTTATTCTCAAACGGCAACATTACACACTAACCAGTGTTAAAAAAGTGAAATGGCAATTAATCACCCCTTTAATGTGCATTTGGGAATTTAGCATGCACCAACCATCTTAAAAGAAGCGCTCCTCAACACTTTGATGGGGAGAAAAAATATTCAGTGGTTTAATGCTTGAAATTGAAGAAATTAAGACATCCATAAATATAAGTATTGTGATTTATTTATGGTTTCAATGTGAATTAAAAGTATTATTTAAATTTGTATTTACATGTTATTTATTACAACAGTGTTTCTTATGTTTTATTTAGTAATGTTTGTATTTGTATAAAGTCATTATATTGTTAATTAATTGTATTATGATATGTTGTAGTTGTTGATGTTGTTGTTATTATTATTATGTATTTTAAATACTTTTTAGAAAAATTACAAAATATTTCTAATTTTGTTTCGATTTAGTAATTTCTTTATTTTTATAATTTACTACTGCTAGTAATTTCTTAGTTTTCTTAAACCGCAAAATTTCAATAATTATTATTTTTATTTTTAGCATTAATACAAACAATAATAATTTATTATTATTATTATTATTATTATTATTATGCAGTCTTATTTTAATGCAAAGTTACTTGATTTATTTGAGTATTAATAATGATAATAATAATTATACAGATTTCTTTTCTTTTACAGCTAAATAAAAATGTTTTCTTATTTTTGTATTGATTTTAGTATTTATATTTTTATGCATTTAATTTATTTGTAATAAAAATAATTGTGAAGCTCTACACAATAAGCAAATTAAATCTTACATTGCAATATCAGTTTTAATTTTTTTTAACCCCCCACATCTTGAATCCAGCAGCCCTACAGCAAATCTCTGTCTGCTGAATTGGGCTTCTGCTGTGGAGGCACGGTGCGGCCGACCCATGCTCCTCTTCAACACGAGGACACCTGACCGGTCTGTCTGTGAGCATGTGATCGGAGCAGCTGCCAGGCTGTGGGTCACAGATTGCAGCGTTCGCTGGCCTGTCTGCATCAGAGCGCCCTGAGGATCCTTAACAGGATTAGAGCGGCGGAATGAGATGACGATTTAATCAGGGAGAGAAAGACTGCGGCGCTGCGTGAGGTGGACGATTATGAGGTCGGACAGTTTTAATAAAAAGCAGGATGCCGTCATGTCACGAACAGATGATCGAGTCAGATCAACAGACTGATTACTTGCTTTGTTTAAAGGGAATATTGTCAGACGTCATGAGCTCGGTGTGCTTTTGCTTTCAGCGCTTTAATGAATGTTGAGATATTGAGCTGGACGAGACGTGATCCCTGTGGATTGGGAAATATTATCTGTCTGGCGTGCTGGGAAAACACCCAACTCTGAGGGAGAGGCTCTGCTCGGGGATGTCAGGACAGAGTCTGATCTTAAATCGAAACACCTGTGTGTTGTCACGCTTGTTCAGAGCTGGGATACTTGTGTATGGAAGAAAAATAATGACAAATATCTTTGAACCAAAAAAGCATGTTATGCACTAGTTAGAAAAAATAATGCATTGCATTAAATGTTCTTGTTTCTCAGTGCATTAAAATGCAAGCACTGTTAATGCAGTGTGTTATTTTTGTTTCAGTTTATTTTATTTTTTTTCACCTAAAAATTACACTTTCTCTTCCAAGAAAATTGACCGAAACTATTAACGACTTATTGTTTTTAGTACAAATAAATTATGAGGACCAAATGTTCCCACACATATAGTAATACTAGTAAATTTGGACCTCGCGGGGACTTATTTTTTTGTTCCCCATGAGGAAACTGATTCTAAGTACATTGCGAGGGTACATTCAATACATTTAAGTGTATTTCACAAGGGTTTCATGAGGTTTGGGCGCTGAAATTGAAAAATTATTGGCAGTATTTCATTTATTTATGAAATGTCATTTATAAATCTGATAGTTCCCTGATTGCTCAATAATGTGCCCCAGTCAGTCAAAAATATACATTATATGAAAGTGAAAGTGAGCATCACCATGTTGTACTCATTTGGTTATTTGGTACAAATAAACACACATGGCAAAGAGTAAGGAATACTTTCTGTTCATATAATCTTTCATCTTCTAAAGACATTTAGAAATTTCTTAAAGGAATGGTTCACCCAAATATGAACATCTGCTGAAAATGTACTCAAATTTACTTCACCTTCAAGCCATCCAAGGTTTTTTTTTTTCTTTTCTTTTTTTCTCTTCATCAGGTTTGGAGAAATGTAATAATTTCACCTCTCGTTCACCAGTGGATCCTCTGCAGTGAATGGGTGCCGTCACAATGAGAGTCCAAACAGCTGATAAAAACATCACAGTAATCCACCAGCTGCGTGTTTGTAAGAAACAAAACCATCAAGACATTTTTAAGTTCTTACTAAAATAGGCATTCATAATCCATAATTAATAATGCTTCGTCTAGTGAAAAAGTCAGTCCCTTTTGTCCTCTTACATCAAAGTCCACCTACAAATTGGTTTCAGACTGTTTTGGATGGTTTTCACTTTTGAATTTGTGATCTGTGCAGATTTCTCTCCTGATTCAGGCGAGACAACCTTTTTTTTTTTATTGGAGAATGCAGTATTAATAATAAAGGACTTGTATTTTATCTAGAAAACGACAGTTTGGAGTTGAAATGTCTTGATGGATTTATTTCTTACAAACATAGCAATGCTACATTTCTCCAGATCTGTTCTACTTCTTGTCCTGGGGGAGAATACATTTACAGCAATTTCATTTTTGTGTGAACTATTTTGTATGCGATCAGTTTCTAAGTCTATTTGTCGTTTGTGTTTTAGAGCGCTGTATTTGAGTTCTCTGGTCTCCTTCTGTCTGTAGGAGGCTGGACCCCTCCGAGCGTCCTCTTCAGATGGTCTATGACTACCTGACTGCTATGGGCTATGAAGACCCGCTCCGTGTCCAGCAGGAAGCCGCCAACTCCGACCTCAGCTGCATGATCCGCTTCTACAGTGGTGAGTTGTGGACCGCTTTCTGCTGTGTTGACCAAGCTAAAATCCCAGAGCTCTGTGAACACTTTGCTGGCTTTACAGAGCAAACTCTTTGAGTCGCTTCATGTCCGCTCGAGAGGTGCTTGTGTACCATTTCTGCGACTGGTTGTAGTCAAATACCGCTGCAAAGGTGCAAGTCTGAACGCCGTTTCCCTGTTCTCTCTTTGGCCTGAGAGCTGTGGAACGAATAATGGGCTTTTTCTGGAGTCAGGCATCAGTGTGTGTCAACATCAGTGTTCAGGAATTGTGATTGTGTCTGATGCTAGCTCTTTCTCTTCAGTCACACAAAGGATGCCAATTAAGCTTTTGTTCCAGCATCCATCATGTACAAACCTCTTCCTGATGATGTGATTGGCTATTTTTTTTTTCTTTTTAGATTGTAAAAAAAAATGCATCAGCAAAATGTTGTTTCAGTACTGTCTGTACAACACCACAGTTGTCTCGGAAGGTAATACTACAGTATTAAATGATGCTATGGCATGTCCATATCAAGGTTTTACCATAGTATCATATCCAGTTAAGCATGGCACCATCATGCTTTTTTCCTGCCCATTTCTATATGTTTAAATACTGAGATGTTTATTTTTTTTACAAAGAATGGGAACTTAAAATGTTGTCTTAATATGAAAAAAAAAAAAAAAAAGGTTTACATTTGAATTACTAAAACTAAACTAAGTAGAAATCTATATATATTAAAAAGGCAAACACTTCACTTGGAACAGACTTTGGAAATGTACTCTTTGTATTCATGTTGGTTTTATATGGTTTTGGAAAAAATCTGGATGCCATCTTTAAGATTTATTTTTTTTAAATTTATTGACCCATAATGGAAAAAAGGTAATAACACAACACATTTATTTATTGTAAAGTTGCACCACATATAAAATAGCTTACCTTGCCTTGTCATACATGGGCAGAGTTATGATGTATGTAAGAGGTTTGTTGAACATGGCACACAGTCATGAGGGTCTACGGAGTCCTCAGTCACATCATTTCCTGTTTCTTGTTTCCTGTGGCTTTAATGTGACTTTCACTATGCATTGAATGGTGAATGAGTAAGCAAGTGAGCGCTTTTGGCCGCAGCTTCTGCATAAATGTATAAATCCTAAAGCAATGTCTGAGGCATGATGAATGGACTTGATTACGTGCAGCATTTTCCACAGTTTTGTCATAAATTTGAATATTGCGCAGTGGGAACATAACCAAAGATATTCTGGTCCCTAGATGTTTGTGAAACTGAAACCATTTAAAAAAATAGTCTTCAGTAATTTAAATAAAATATAAATGAATAAAATAAAATATAAGTATTAGATTAAATCCTTTAAATTTAAAAGCTTAGACTGTAAAACTTAAAAACTTAGGGATTTCCTGGAAGCTCAGTTTTCTTACTTCTATGAAGCTTTTGTGGATTTCTGCACAAGGGCGCCCTCTGTTGTCCAGTATGAATGAAACTCATAGTACATGTGTTTATAGCGCTCAATGGCCAATGCATCCTATTTTGGGTACAAATTTGAAAAAATAATACCTCTCTCAAAAGAAATGTTAAACAGACATATAATAGTCCATGCTTTTTCCAGTGTACAGAGTTTTACATGATTTTTTGTTGTTGTTGTTAATTTTGTTGCAAAAAAATGTGCCACCAAACCCAAACAAAAACTGTGGTTTAAAACCAAGTTACATATTGATAAGTATTGTTGCGTCCCTAAACAGTACTGTAATGTTTTCTCATTGGTGAATGAGACATGAGGCAATCTGACAGTGCTGTATTCAGTGCACGTTCATGTGTTTTGGAGGAGGCGTGACTTTGGAGAGTCATTTGCAGGGAGGATGGGATCTTATGCTTTTAAAGCCAGCTTGCTATTGCAAGCCTCTCTGAAATTGCCTACCCTATCTTTAAGCAATAATGATGCATTATTACATGGTGGAAAGCTTTCATGAACTGCAATAAAATTCCCTGCGTATGGATGCATCCTCCATTCCTGATTGCATTTAAGCAGCTACTGTTAGACTCAGCCATTCTCTGGGCCTGAGTAACCCACGGCTCCCCTTGGTCTGGGGCAGTGAGTAAATGCCCATCTGTCAGGGCCACAGGGGAACGGAGACGTACCATTCCTCATCCTCCGGTCCTGTCAGGGCTGTGGTGGTGAGGTACAGTCCCGCTCGTCCGCATGATATATGGCCACGGAGACTGAACCGATGACCTGCATCCTCCTCATTTGTACACCCTGACTGTAGGGACAGGTGAGACTTAGTGGAATAGAGTGCTGTGTGTTTGCTGTCCTAAAACCGTCCCGCCATCTCAGAGGTGAGGAAGACAATCAATATTGTACAGTTTGGCAGTGTTACTTTATCACAATGTTGCGTTGATATACTGAAGCCAGCTATTGATTTCCACTTGTATTTTTTTGCATCGCAAGGCTTTATAGTTTCTTTGGGTATCACAAAACACACAGGTTTTGTAATAGAGCTGATGATGCGATGGATGAGAATAAATCACACTCTATTTGTGGTAATATTAATAATGTCAGCAGCACACCCCCAGTTGCTGTATGCTGTACTCACATTTGGGTCTCATTCACTTTTGTTATTATGTAATAATAATATTGAAGGCCTCATACTTTACAGATTTCAGGTGCAGATTAAATTTATGGATGCATTTTCTCAGCTGATTTATTAATAAACAAGCATGCATTGACCAAGAATGACTGACAGAATGTGAGCAAATGTAAGTTCACATAATTTTTATCAAAATACTTGTAATTTCTTTTAAATGTAAAACAATGACTTGAGAATGACATCACTTGTGGAAAATAAATTTCATTGGGTTAAATGTGCACTTGTAGTGTACCTCAAATCATTTTTTTTTTTTTTTTTTTTAACTATACTTGCAGGTAATATAATATTAATAAAATACAAAAAACACTTAAGTGTACTTGGAGTACACATTCTTGGATGTTTCGTAACTCATTTAAGTATACTTTATGATAGTAATGAAATAATTTGCAACTTAAGTGTAGGGGTGTGCCGGTTTCAGAATTGGTGATGACGGTTATGACGTGAGACAAATGTGACGGTTCATAACATAACCGTCGGGGGTGGGGGGGGGGGGTAGCGGATCTGCCGTAGAGTCAATTGGTTGTTCTTGGAGATAGCGGGTTAACTCCGTGTCAGCTCGCGCTCTGATCGGTAAAGGGGCAGAGATTTCAGACCTCCATTTATTAAGGAGATCTGTCACAAAACTCATCATCCGCGCCAACGTTTTTTGAGCAAATTTCAAAGACGCACCCGCCCGCCATCCGCTGATTGTTTTGCGGTCTATGGACGATGCAATGCTTTGCCGATGCGAGCCGCAAAAAAAGCCATTGTCTGTTCTAGAAAGGATGCAGCAAAGATATTTAATGCTAATGTATGAGGCATAGGCCTACGCTGAGTTTCATTACGATGAGATGCGCTCTAGTGCAGTGCAAGTGAACGCGGCGCGCTGGTGCTTCCATGTCACGGTTATCATTGTATGCTATATTTGCTTTTTATTTATTAAAATAAATGCAATTTGTTGATGAAACATTTATTAAAATTAAGATAAAATTTGTTCAAAACGAAATTCGTTTTTAAGAAAGGTTATCTACAAAGCAAAATTTAATGAAGTGGTAAATATCATGTCTGAGGATTTACAAAACTTCATTAAGTGATAAAAACCATGTCTCCCGATATATTGCGCATCTTATGATCCTATCTAAAAAATGAAAATAATCTTTGATAAAAAATGTTTGTAAAAAATATTTTAATGACACGGTTTTGGCGGTTATAGAGTTCTAATGACGGTGTTCAACTATAACTGTCGGTCTCACGGTTATATACTAACCGTCACACCCCTACTTAAGTGTACTTAAAGAGTGCACTTTCATGATTGTTTCTTAACACACTTAGGGACACAAGTGTTATTCATTTATTTTATTTTAAATTAACTTAATTGCAATTTGATCATTATAAATGTGTAATTATAAAAAGTTGAATGAATGATATTTAAATTAAACGCATAAAGTGTATTTTATTTGACCGTAAATGCTTGTCAGTACATTCAGCAGTACACTTTAACAGTATTTCAATAGAATTATGAAATTGCATATAAAGATGTACTTAAAGGGATAGTTTACCCAATAATCTAAATTACTTTATTAATAACTCACCCTCATGTCGTTTCAAACCCGTGAGACCTCTGTTCATCTTCGGAACACAGTTTAAGATATTTTAGATTTAGTCCGAGAGCTCTCAGTCCCTCCATTGAAGCTGTGTGTACGGTATACTGTCCATGTCCAGAAAGGTAAGAAAAACATCATCAAAGTAGTCCATGTGACATCAGAGGGTCAGCTAGAATTTTTTGAAGAATCGAAAATACATTTTGGTCCAAAAATAGTTAAAACTATGACTATTCTGCATTGTCTTCTCTTCCGTGTCTGTTGTGAGAGAGTTTAAAACAAAGCAGTTTGTGATATCCGGTTCGCGAACGAATCATTCGATGTAACCGGATCTTTTTGAACCAATTCACCAAATCGAAATCACCAGAAATTGTTTGGTTACCAACATTCTTCAAAAATATCTTATTTTGTGTTCAACAGAAAAAAAATAATTCAAGTTTGAAACGACATGAGAGTGAGAAAATGATGAATAAATAAATAAATATGGGTGTACTATCCCTTTAAGTTCAACAACTTTGTTCAATTTACACGAATATATTCTATAAAAAATATATACTTTCCATAATAAGTACTCTTTTTCACAAGGGGTTCAAGGCACTGTATCTTGTGACAAGGAAGTGTGCCTGCAGAGGAGAGCACAGTTACAATTGAGCCGGCCATTGTGTTGAATAGGATTTTCATCATGTTATGTACCAGAATAAATAGTAAGAGAACCGATGAAAGCTGCAGCCTTGGCAAAACCTCTTGTGTTTCTGTATGTTTTTATGCCTCCAAATCTCATTTTGTCAGATGATAGACAATCATAGATGCAGAGTGAGTTAAGGGTGTCAGTCTTGATCCAGCCTGACCAGTTTCAGAAGAGTCATAAATGCTCATTTGATCTCTGTTTAGGCAACAACATAAAATCGATGTTAGTATGTTGATGTTGACAACAAATTAGTGTGAGTGTTTTGTGTTCATCTCTTTCACTGTGTCATGGTGAACGCACGCTGTGTTTTATCTTTGTAAGGTGTGTTATTGTGTAATTGTTCCCAGTGGACGGTTCAAGGTACAGTGCAGCTGGAAAAAAATGGAAAGCACCTTACAATATATTAATGTCGTTGATTGTTCATGTATGCTGGGATCTGTTATGATGCCTCTAATACACCAGACTGCTTCAGTGATTTATTTAAAATGATAAAGTGATGTGATATATGCATGCATATTTTGTGTGTTAATTGGGAGAGCGAGCAAGGGTTAGCTAGTGTAAACCCTGTTTCAGTCCTGAACAGGTCACATCCTTTCTGTGATGTTATCAGACGTCTTACTGTAAATGATGTCATACATTTTAAAGCTATGCCTCTTTATCGATGGGATTTCTGATTTCAGGGATGGTGTTTGATTGCTTGTTAAAGGAAACAACAGTACAGTACTGTATTCTGTGCACTTTTGGTCTCCGTTTTGCCAAGAAAGAGAAAGTGAGATGGATTTGCTGTCCTCACAGTGAGTTCAGGCCGGTGGCTTAGATGCTGGCCAGAGCCTGTGAGATTTGGCCACTCGTTTTGTTAACTTGTGGGAAAAAAACACACCCAGAGTCAGAACCAGCTTAGAGTGTGTGAAGAGCTACGGACAAACACTCAGTCATAGGACTTTGGTGTAAAAGACGCCGTGTCTCTGATAATCAAGAGTTGCTCAAAATAAAGATTCAGAAATTTTTGACAGCAATTCCATAGGAGCAATTCGGGTTCCACAAAGAATGAACAAGTTCTTAAAAGAACTCTTGTTTTTAAAGGCTTTTTTAATGCATTTTATGTAATCTGAAGAACCTTTTTCCAATATAAAAAACTCCCTTTTGCATATCTCCATAGATGTTAAAATCTTCATGGAACCACAGATGCCACTAAAGAAGCTTTATTTTTAAGAGAGTAGGGCTGGGTGGAAAAATCCACCTGGATCTCATGAAAAAATTAACTAAGAGCTGGCGATTTAACTTCAGAGTGTACAGTTTGATTCTTAGAAAACATACTTAAACGTATCGGAGGGGCGTTAGCATATCAGACAAAACGGATGAGTAAGATATGCAAATTAGCCACCAATTGCCAAAATGTTAAATACTATGTAGATAGTTGGCTATTTGAACCTCAAGACAACCTCAGAGTCATATACGGATATGCATCTCATATCTCATTCAGCAATCGCAATAAGCTTTGTGCTGTATTACTTTTGATAAGAGACAGTCTCAGATTTCAAATTTTGTCAGTTTTATCACAAACGTCAAGTAATGCATGTGGTTTTGATGCTTTTAAAGTGGTGCAACAGATCGCTGAAGTGCCTCAATTTAAGTGGTAATTTCTTCCTCTTTACTACTAGTTATAGTGCAAAATAAACCTGAATGAATGAACATCAGAAGATATGTTGATATGCTTACTGAAGTTATCTCATCGTGTTTTAACCGCTTTGGTCACAGAATGTTACATTTTCCTCACATAAGTCATTTCAAGGAACTCTTAGAGCGGTGATTTCGGCAAAAACAAAAATAATTCTGTATTCTTTATATTTTTACTTGCTAATGATACCGAAATGCATGTTTGAATTAATCTGTCCTAAAATAAGTTATGACAGACACGCAAACATTTATATTTCAACAACATATTGGAATTAGAAACCTAATAATGTTGAAAAACTTTTTTTTTATATGTATATATAAGTTTAGCTTTCTTCTTTCCCAAGTAGGTTTAATGTAATTAAGGTTGTAAATACTTATATAACCAAGTTGATTATATTTAAAACTATACTATTATACTTTAAAACAGTTGCTGCCTTAAATTGGAATAAAAAAAAAGAAATCATCAGCTGAATTTAATCGTTTGGGATGTTAATTTTAACCTTTTAATATTAGTAATTTTGTTTTTAAAAAAAATTTGAATGTACCTGAAATATTCCTGAATGAATCCGTATCATATTGATTCAGATTGAGAGCTTTTGAATCAGAATTTAATCAAATCATGAAATCTGCCCCCATACCCAGCCCTTGCACATTATATACCTAGCATCTGCACTATTTCATTCTTATTACTTGACTATGAATGGACGGAAAGTTACTTCAGGAATTTACTTAACATTAGACTTGGAGATTAATTCAAACTCAAAAATGATACTTTTCAATTTCAAAGCATTTTTATTCTTTTATTCTTCTGCACAGATGTTCTGACAATTCTTCTGAAGAGCTTGTTTATAGTGTTTGATTACAGTATGTTTTTCCTTGTCCAAACGCATTAGCCAGTTTCCTCAGTCCTCTCCCACTTTGCAGAAATCGTGCTGTGGTCATGGATCAGTCTGAGGGAGTGAACATCACTACATGCTGACTCAAGAGAAGCTGAAGGGAGAAACAGACCCTGCATGTTTGGGTGTTTCTGTGCAGTCGTTACTGCTTTATTTGCTCTAAAGTCCCTCTTGAAATGGAATCCACTGGCTGTTGCTGTGGCCTTGCAAAAATAAATCATCTGCGGTGCTGGATTTAGCCACTAATGAGGTATTGATCTGCGAGGAGCCTTAACTTTACAGGGGGAAGTAGATGGAGAAACTGTGAGCCCAGACCTGTCTGGAGGACATGCAAACAACATATTTAGTGTTTTGCTGAATTACAAGTCTTGACATTTATTTGAAATAAAAAAAAGTTCAGGTAAATAAATACTGAAACTGTCTGCACAGTTATGATCTGTAAAATCGAGAGAGCTGGGTGGGAATCTGAAAACGTTTGGCACGGTGACGAGAACTTGAGTGATTATATTCCAATCACAGATGTGAAACCTTTTTTGGTTTGACAGATTTGTCATCTCTATAACTATACTCTGACAGCACATCATCCACATATGAGAGTCTTATAGATTATTTATTGTGTCTGCATAGGCAAGAAGAGATTGATCATAACAGATCCCATAATGCTTTTGCGTTCAGGCGTTTCCTTCAGGAGTGATAGTATTGCAACGTAGTACTGTGACAATTTGGTATTTCGATATCAAGATATCACTTAGCATTATCATTATTCTTACTATTAAAATTGGCCATTATTAGATTAATTTACTTTTAAACTAATCACGATGAATGACGTCCAAAATAAGTGTTTGTTTACATAATATATATGTGTACTGTGAATTTATTGTGTATATATAAATACACAGACATGCGTGTGTATGTTTAAGATGTTACGTTTCTAAATTGTATATATTTATATAGGATATAATTTATATGAATATAAATATTTACAAGTATTTTCAAAACGTGTGCTGTATGTGTGTATTATTATATATACATAACATATGCATGTGTACTGTGCATATTTATTATGCAAACATTTTTGTATGCAGTTTTAATCGTTTGACGGCACTATTAAACTAAAATAATAAACACTGTAGGTGAAAACTTTTGTCTACATACTATTTTAATATTTGCTAATGTTTTGAATGAGCTTATTTTTTGTTTAGTTTTTATTTTTAATTTTAGCTTAGTTTTACGTGAATTGCTTTTTTTTTACTTTCAGCATTTAATACATTTTATTTAGCTTGAATTTATTCCGATTTATTTCAGTTTACAAAAACAATAGTTAATAGCATTGCTGAAACGATTAATCACAATTAATCGTATACAAAATAAGTTTTCTATGCATAATGTGTGTGTGTGTGTGTTCTGTGTATATTTATGCATATACATTTTGAAAATATTTACATATATTTACAATTTATATTATAAATTTCATATAAAAGTAAAAAATTTCTGAAATATTTACATGCATGTGTGTATTTATATATGCATGCATTTTGAACTTGAAACTTGAGGCATTATAGTAATGGCTGTATGTATTTGTCACATTTCAGTTGCATGTATTGCATCATTGTATTAATTAGCCGGATAACCCGTAAAAAGGGGGAAAAAATAAATGGATGTCTCATTATTCCCAATCCCAACAAGAGTGGTCATGGGGGTTGAGTCCCTCAGGAGAGCAGCTGTACAGTCTTTACCCTTGACTTGTGTACTATTAGTTTGAGTCTTCATATTCAAGATCACTGTGCTTTTCTGCTTAAACATGAAAATGCCTCAAAGTCCGTCACTTGTGTTACTGTATATGTTTATTATTAGTGGGGCTTCACGCTGAGTCCTGAGTAAACCTGTACTTTTGCCCCTACTGGTCTCTCTGTGAGCCGGCTCAATCTATGTGATGTTATATGGGTTACACAACCGCACCTATTTATCTTTGCTCTATAAGGGGGATGTTATTCTGAGCTCTGCAGGAGTCTGATTATTTCAAGACTTTGTTCTTTGATGGAGGCAAAACTCTTTGTAGCTGGTCCATGCTGAACCTCAATGAAGAAATTGTTTATTTGTCCGAATTTTGCAATGAGAAAGTGAGTTAGAAGTTGATTTGCATCATGAAATGGTTACAAAACATAGAACACAGTTTTTGAGGTGGTAACACACATGCTGTGTTTTGTACATAATGAAAGACAATATATTGGCGTGTATTATTTTTCATTTTAAGGTGTAATTTATTTTGGACTTAATTTAAGACTTCTTATGGGTTGGAATGTGACGTAGATGTCGGATTCAAACTAGATTTTAAACGTTTTCACGAGATGTGACTTTTTCTGCCAATCAGAAGTGTTGATTGCGACTAATAATTTGCATGGTCTGAAAGAAGGGTTGCATTTGTTCCCTGGTGTCATGCTCGCAATAAAATGCTATGCAATATAGTAAAATAAAATATATATTTTTTGTTTTAAGTGATAACATATGATCCTATTGCAAATAATGTAAGCCAATAATAGCACATATTATTTTTATTTCTGTCTACTGTTTATTTCACTTTTCCAGAGATGTATAAAGTACCATAGACCCATACTTGAGTAAAAGTACAAGTGCTCTATCAAAAAAGTGACTTGAGTAGAAGTTGAAGTGCTCTTTAAGCACCACACTTAAGTAGAAGTACTAAAGTATTCAACATTTTTTGTACTTAAGTATTGCAAGTAGTCTATTTTAAAATTTACTACTCAAGTACTGAAAGTAAAAGTACAAGTTTTGTGTTATGTAGTTATTAAAGAAAGTAGTCAAAAGTTTGAACATATTGTTTTTACTATTTCAAATGATTAACCTAAAGGACAATCACAATTCCTTTTGACTGTAACTTTTTGTAAACAAAAAAACAGATTAAAGGGTTATTTCGCCCAATTTGCAAAATTATGTCATTAATAACTTACCCTCATGTTTTTTCAAACATGTAAGACCTCCGTTTATTTTGGAACACAGTTTAAGATATTTTAGATTTAGTCTGAGAGCTCTCAGTCCCTCCATTGAAGCTGTATGTATGGTATACTGTCCATGTCCAGAAAGGTAAGAAAAACATCTTCAAAGTAGTCCATGTGACATCAGAGGGTCAGTTAAATATAAAAAATAGCAAAAACTACGACTTTATTCAGCATTGTCTTCTCTTCCGTGTCTGTTGTTAGACAGTTCAAAACAAAGCAGTTTGTGATATCCTGTTTGCGAACGAATCATTCGATGTAACCGGATCTTTTTGAAACAGTTCACCAAATCGAACTGAATCGTTTTAAACTGTTCGCATCTCCAATACGCATTAATCCACAAATTACTTAAGCTGTTAATTTTTTTAATGTGGCTGACACTCACTCTGAGTTCAAACAAACCAATATCCCGGAGTAATTCATTTTCTCAAACAGTACACTAACTGAACTGCTGTGAAGAGAAAACTGAAGATGCACATCGAGCAGAGCCAGATAATGAACAAAAGACTGACTCGTTCACGAGTCAAGAACCGTTTACGAATTCGTGTCCGATTCAAGAACCGAGGAGCTGATGATACTGCGCATGTGTGATTCAGCGTGAAGCAAACCGACACACAGAGCGCTGGACCGAACTGATTCTTTTGGTGATTGATTCTGAACTGATTCTGTGCTAATGTTATGAGCGCAGGTAAACCGAAAGCTTGCAATCATCGCCAATGACGTCATTACGTCGAGCGCAAAAGAACCGGTGAACTGTTTTCTTCAACCGGTTTATAGAATCGAACTGTCCGAAAGAACTACTGGTGATCCGGAAACAGATGCAACCGGTGTTCTGTCGATTCACCTGTTCTTGACTCGTGAAAGAGTCATTATCTGTCTCGGCTCGGTGTTCATCTCTCTCTTCACAGCAGTTCAGTCAGCACGCGCAGTCTTCTTAATCGCTTGATTCGCTCTAGAGGTGTGCGATACCGCTAGATTTGGTATCGATCCGATACCAAGTAAATACAGGGCCAGTATTGCCGATGCCGATACCGATACCAATACCGATACTTTTTAATAATTAAGGTGGATGCGTCTTCAACCTAAATCTAAATGAATTTTCATGACTTTTAATTTGTTTTTGTGATTAGCATTTTGGGTTATTAATCAGTACTACAAAAGCTTGTGTTCAGAAACAACTTTTGGTTACTTCTGTTTTATTTAAATAAACAAAGTTACTTCTTTTCAGGATTTTTTTCTTAAAGTCACAAAGTTTTACTTCACAATGTAAAACAAATTCTCCTTATACAAAATTCCTGAAGCCGACATCTTCCACTATGGAAAGAGGCTGCGGGTCCTTCACAATCATTTCTGATAGGCGCCTTGTAATATCCACTGCTCTTGGAGAATTAGCTATTGATAAAATAATAAAAAT
The DNA here is from genome assembly GCF_023724105.1 of Carassius gibelio. Taxonomy (NCBI): domain Eukaryota; kingdom Metazoa; phylum Chordata; class Actinopteri; order Cypriniformes; family Cyprinidae; genus Carassius; species Carassius gibelio. The sequence goes on along the minus strand of NC_068402.1, from coordinate 35,496,388 downwards.
AATTAAGTCTGGTGCACATCTAGGTGTAGTTTAAATATAGAAACTAGTATCCCTTTCACAGCGAACACAAAAAGGGTAGATCGGCCTGAAAATACAGCCATACAACACTCCTCTTTCTCTCCGCCTCTGACTGACTGCTGATAGAAATGCGCGGCTAAGTGGTGCGCACGCCTGACTGCCGGTGGTAGCGCTAGTGGTGAGTCACGTGACGGTACAACACAAGAGAGGGGGCGGAGAGCAGTATCGAGCACGAGCAGCACTCTTGAGAGCTTGCTCTGCTCTGTGACAGCAGCAGCATTTTGACAAACACGGCAAGGTCGCAAAACGAGAGAAACTGAAACTTAAGTATCGATATTTTCCCGTCGGTATCGATCAATACCGATACCAACGTTGGTATCGATATTATCGATATTAGTATCGATCTGCCCACCTCTAATTCGCTCAATGATGTGCCAGCTTCATCAAACCTGCCATCTACAGTTCTGGCAGTGGTAATGTGGGTAACGAGTAACGATGCAGCACATAACAAAAATAACGGAGTAAAAGTATTAAACTCATCGAAAATATGTACTGAAGTAAAAGTGGAAGTAGGGAAAAAAAATAATATTCTAATATTCTATATTTTATTTTAGCTAGTTACAAAGTCAGCAATTTACATAAAGCCGATATCATTAAAATTTTTATTGATATAAGAAATTTGAAATCATTCGACAATGGAATATAAAAAATACATGTGTAAAATAAACATACTTTGGATTACAAAGTATTTTTCACAAATAAATTAATATTTAATAGAAATATAATTAAAAAGGAAGTAAACACTGTAACCAACAAGAAACTCATTATTCTTGGAAGTTTGTGTGCATTGGGAAACATATTCATTTTCAAATAAAGCAAGGGTAACTAATTTTTCATACAGCACACAGTAAAAATGACATGAATATGACGAGCGAATGCATAAAGCGCAGCATAATTTGAAATCACAAGTTTATAGTTTAAAGCATTCAATTCACACAGACTGGCTGTCACACCGAAAACACGTGATCATGCTGGATAAAAATTAACACTTCACGATCTCACAGCTGGATTTGACGTTTGGCGACGAGTCTGAAATAGAGGGTTTCATGGCGCTCTCTCCCTCTTTCTCTCATGGCAGGACTAGTAACAGCCTCATCAAGTGTAATATCTGCTGGAGGCATGAAGGTCAGGATTAGGATGAATGGGTTTACCGTGGGCTTTTCTCATGTGGGCGAGCCACATCTTTGCTGTTTGGCAGCTACTGTACAGCTGAAGATTGACTTCCAGGACTGACTGTTTGGAGGAGATTTAGGCGTCCTCCACAACCGAAGGCTTTCATCTGCTCTCAGACAGGCTCTTCTCCTGCAATTACAGAGGATTCCTGCGTGCAATTGAGCACTGGCTTGTTTACCACATGGAAAGCGTATCGCGTTTGCCTCTAATGTGTCTCAGTGCATTATCTCTCAGTCACAGTGTTGTTCTATTAGTGCAGATTCAGGAGGAAAGTGTATTTCGTTTCTGCTCTTGTGGCTTGTACAGTTTCAGTGTCTCTGTCTGTGTTTTTCCAGGTCGCTCGCTATGATGTCATACAGCTGAGCTCACTGTGATTTAGCACGCTAGGATGGACTCATCTTTACAGTCACTCGTGTGTCATGGGTCATGTGATTTCTAGCACCCCTGGTTGAATGATGGGAATGCAGCCATATGATGTTACAATTATTTGTAATCCTTACACATCTACGTTAGATTTCCATGATAATACAGAAGTAAGTGCATCCTTGCTGACACCCTTCTTTCTGTGTTTGTGTACATTTTTTTTTTTCAGTTATAGTAATTTTAGAAATTTGTAATTAGAAATGTATGGAAGGCTGTTTCCAGCACTGAATAAATCCTGAACAGGTAATTGTGACTTTTTTAATCATGCAAATCAGATAAATAAAGATACATAGTGTTTTTGAAACTTGAATTTATTTCTCAGATTTGCAAGTTTATATCATGCAATTCTGACTTTATATCTTATATTGTTTATATCTCGCAACTATGAGAGGAAAAAAAATCAGAATTGTGAGAAAGTCACAATTACATATATATAGTGAAAATGGGCTTCCATAGAAATGACAAGTGAATGAAATAAATACATGCACATCTCATTAAATTAGAATGTCGAGAAAGTTAATTTATTTCAGTAATTCAACTCAAATTGTGAAACTTGTGTATTAAATAAATTCAGTGCACAGAGACTGAAGTATTTTAAGTCTTTGGTTCCTTTCATTGTGATGATCTTGGATCACATTTAACAAAACCCCACCAAATCACAATCTCAACAAATTAGAATACTTCATAAGACCAATAAAAACATTATTATTTGTTTTTTTTATGAATTGTTGGCCTTCTGGAAAGTATGTTCATTCATTGTACATGTACTCAATACTTGGTAGGGGCTCCTTTTGCTTGAATTACTGCCTCAATTCGGCATGGCATGGAGGTGATCAGTTTGTGGCACTGCTGAGGTGGTCTGGAAGCCCAGGTTTCTTTTACAGTCACAGTCAGCTCATCTACATTGTTTGGTCTCTTGTTTCTCATTTTCCTCTTGACAATAGCCCATAGATTCTCTCTGGGGTTCAGGTTTGGTGAGTTGCTGTCCAGTCACCAACTTTTGGTGCTTTTGGCAGTGTGGGCAGGTACCAAATCCTGCTGGAAAATGAAATTAGCGTCTTCAAAAAGCTGGTCAGCAGAAGGAAGCATGAAGTGCTCCAAGATTTCTTGGTAAATGGGTGCAGTGACTTTGGTTTCTAAAAAAACACAATGGACCAACACCAGCAGATGACATTGCACCCCAAATCATCACAGACTGTGGAAAACTTTACACTGGACTTTAAGCAACTTGGGCTATGACCTTCTCCAGCCTTCCTCCAGACTCTAGGACCTTGGTTTCCAAATGAAATACAAAACTTTTGATCTCATCTGAAAAGAGGACTTTGTACCAGTGGGCAACAGTCCAGTTCTTCTTCTCCTTAGCCCAGGTAAGACACCTCAGGAGTAGCTTAACAAGTCTAATACGACAACTGTTGCCAAATTGCTTGAACCATCTGTATGGCTTGACCTTAGCCTCAGTCCATTCCTTGTGAAGTTCACTCAAATTCTTAAATCGATTTTGATTGACAATCCTCACAAGGCTGCAGTTCTCTTGGTTGGTTGTGCATCTTTTTTCCTTCCACTCAACTTTCTGTTAACATGCTTGGATACAGCACTCTGTGAACAGCCAGCTTCTTTGCCATTGAATGTTTGTGGCTTACCCTCCTTGTGAAGGGAGTCAGTGATTGTCTTCTGGACAGCTGTCAGATCTGCAGTCTTCCCCATGATTGTGTAGCCTAGTGAACCAAACTGAGAGACCATTTTGAAGGCTCAGGAAACCTTTGCATGTGTTTTGAGTTGATTAGCTGATAGCCATGTCACTATATTCTAATTTGTTGAGAAGAACATAAATATACACATTATTCATCTACTTTTGTATTTCATTTCAGCTCCATTTAGTTAATTTAGTTTTAAATAAAATTTCCATTAAATTAATAGTTTTTTTTTTCAGTTATCAATAATGGCACTGTTCACAATGCAGCATAAATCAATCAGTAAATAAGTAATTATTTATTTGATATTGTCTGTGATTCAGAGATTTACCCTAGAAGGAGTATGCTGCCATTTTTCAGCCCTCAGTCATTTGAAACCATGGTTTGCCCACGAAGCTGTTTTTAAAGTCTGGACTCAGCCCAGCCACAATCAGCTGCCTTTTCCCTTAACGGAGAGTATTTGAAGTGAGCACTTACAGCTGTCTTTCTCCGAGCAATGACCCTATTCCTGAATGAATCCGTTGTGAGTTCAATCTGTGTTTGTTTTGGGCTGGATCTTGTGTTGGCCGTCCAGTGTCCTCTCCCACAGGCCGGGCCGGGCTGACGGTTATTGCTTGGTTCGTGTGGTGTGTGTTTTGTGGTGCATTTTGTTTGGCGTCAGCACTTTTGCATTGGTGTGCGATGAGCTCTCGTGTCTCTGATACCCATGACTCACTGAGATGGTCATCCAGCAAAATGAGCAGAGATGTGCGGTCAGATCTCTGCTGACTAGGCAGGCTTTTACTTTTCTTAGAGTATGTTTCTGAGATGATTACTTATAACATGCAGTGTAAGAGGTCATGTGACGTATATTATATTTTGAAAGGTTAAAGATTGTAGAATACCAAGGATAAGATACAATAGGAAGTACACAATGTGCAGTGTGCAGAGTTTGCATTAAACATCTAGTTCCTCTTCGAAGTGGTTTATTACAGGCGTTCCCACCCAAACTCACCCCAGTGCTCGAAAAACTCAAACAAACAGAGCTGTGTTTTTTAAAGCAGCACAGTGTCAAAGGCTTTACACTCTTCAGAAGGTCAGCCTATGCATGCTTTACTTACAGCCGCTCTATGCACATGAGGCTTGAATATTTTAACATCCAGAATATTGCAGACTTCACCAATAAATCCAAAATGTATGTTGTTTGTAATGTTCTGAAATTCTCCAGCCTTTGAGCTGATTTACAGTTACAAGCTATATTGGTTAATCATTGAGCTGTACGTGTTCCATGACATTACTTTCTGTTTCTGCTCCATACTTGCCCACGGAGGGGTGTGTGTGTGTGTGTGTGTGTGTGTGTGTGTGTGCGTATCACTGAGCTGACCAATACATGTGACATGGTTTACTGGCAGCCCTATTCACCAATGAGCTCACACTTCACACTACATATGGACTTCATTAGCACATCAATCTGTGTGTGTGTGTGTGATGTACAGACATTTGCTCCTTGAGTAGCTCGGTCCTCTTCATACACTAGCATGCAAATTACTTCAGACCCTTCAACCAGTGTTTGTTATTTAAATATAATTAATATAACATTATATTATTAATATTTTGAATTACCTTTTATTTATGTTTTATTTTTAATAATTGATTTATTCAGCATTTCTGATTCAAATTTTATTTTTGTATATCATTTTTATATTTGATTTCAACCTTATTTTAGTTACTGAAAATATTAGGTTTAGTTGGTAATAAACGTGTTGTATAGCAGCAACAGGATATGATGTCACACACCAGGGCTGTTAATAAATATTAAATATTTATTCAAAATGTTACCAAAATAACATCCACTCCACTTTCCACTAAATGAAAGATTATTTATCATTTCTTTTTAAAATTGAAAATTAATTTATTAAAACAATACAATTCATTCATGGGGACCTATGAAATCCTTTCTTTTTTTTTTTTTTTTTTTGAATTTTTCTGGTTTCCATTTTTTCTTTACTCCTTTTTTTTCCATGATTTTAAAATCATGAAATCTATACAATTTTGCATTAATCTATTAAAAGTTTAACAAAAATGACATGTTTAGGGCACTATGAAATGTTTTATTTTATTTTTCCCACCATATGTTTTATTGTAAAAAAAAAAAATATTTGTTTTAACATTTAATTATTTTAATTTCAGTTCACTAATCTTAACTAATGTGAACTAATAGAAAGTGTCACCACAATTTTAATAACATTTTAAACATGTATTCTAGATGCAAGGAAATGTTATTACATTTGACTTTATGGTTGCACCACATGACATTTCTGCAGTCATTAAATTGAAACTTTTCAGTAAACTTTGGTATAACGGTTTTCTAAAATTATACAAAACAAACATGAATACAGAGAGTTACATGACTTGGCAGTTGGTTGACTGTTGTGTGTGTGTGTGTGTGTGTGTTTGCACAGAGAAACCGGTGAACGCAGACCAGCAGGAGCGGACTCTTCTGAAAGGTGTGTTCAGCGTCAGGAAGGGAAAAACGCAGCTCCATAAATGGGCCGAGCGGCAGGTCATTCTGTGCGGGACGAGTCTCATCGTTGCCTCTGTCAAGGACAGCCTGACCGGCAAGATGCATATCCTCCCCCTGGTCGGTGGGAAGGTAGGTGTCCAACCACACACACACACACCCAGGGCTCTGAGAACAGATAACAGAGAGCAGATGCATCAACACAGCTGTGAGTGAATGAGGATGAGGAGGGAAGGGAGGGAGACACACAACAATCAGACCTTTCTCTCCAGTGTGTGTTAAAGGATCATTCTGGGTTGTTTTCCACTTTGCCATGCTGTTGATTACCACACACAATACTTTCAGCTCCGTATCATTTCAGCTTCAATCTAGATTAATACACTTCAAGTGGACGTCTAGCAGTTGTGATGGAGAAAGGAAATGCACTTGCATATAAGCTAAAAAAAAGCACTATACTACATTTCATTTTAATTGCAATTAACATGAAATCAAGTATCAAAGCATGTTACATTCAGTTCACACTTAAAGGAATAGAAATGTACATTACTCAACCAGAGTCAATAAAAGCTAGAGATTACAGTTTATGAAGTTTTAAATAAGGATATTTTTCATACACAAATGCATCGCTTTAGAAGGCCTTTATTAAGCTCATGGAGCCATGTGGAGCACTTTTTATGATATATGGATGCATTATTTTGTGGCTTCAAAACCTCAACCATCATTCATTGACATTATAAAGCTTGGAAAAGCCAGTATATTTATTTACTTAATTTTTTTGTATAATCAATCATGGGGTAATTCCCATTTTTGGTTGAACTATCCTTTTAAGACGTTTTTAACTTGCTTCAAGCCTTTATCCATAATATTGCTTTCTCCAGTGAAAAGGTCATCTGGTCTGAATCCAGAGAGAAATATGCACAGAAGCACGGTTTATGAAGCCAAAACAGTTCTAAACAAAATACATTATATGGACAAAAGTATTGGCACACCCCCTTCTAATGAACTGATTTGACTACTTGAGTAATTTCCATAAGTGCAGATCTTAATGTTAAAGCATATAATGATATTCTAGGGAATTTTACGGCAAAAGTTTGGACAGGACACTTTTCTATTCCAACATGACAATGACTCTGTGTATAAAGCAAGGTTCAAAAAGAAATGATTGATTCAGTCAGTGTGGAAGAACCTCTGGTGTGACTTTAAATGAAGACCAAACACCAATGCACGTACTGGACAAAAATATTGTGAAACCCACAGACACTGTGGCAACAAAGATGGAATCATAATTCATGCATTCAGAAATTGTATTTCTGACTTTGATGCAACAGTTTTGGAAGTGTCTAAAAAGACTGTACCCATGTGTACAAGTCATTGGTGTCCCAAAATTTTTCTCCGTTCATAGAGTATGTGTGTGGATTTTAATTTGAGAGGACAACAGAGGACGGACTTTTTCATTGGAAGTGGACTCAAAAACAGTCATAAGGGCAAAAATCCTTCGTTAGGATCGGACAATATTTGGCCGAGATGCAACTATTTGAATATCTGGAATTCTAAGGGTGTAAAAATTTAAGAAAATCGCCTTAAAAGTTTTCCAAATGAAGTCAAGTGCAATGCATATTACCAATAAAAAATTAAGTTTTATTATAATTACATTAGTACATTTACAAAATATCTTTATTGAACAAGATCTTTATTTAATATCCTAATGATTTTTGGTATAAAAGGAAAATCAATAACTTTGACCCATGTAATATATCGTTGGCTGTTGCTACATATATACCCCAGCGACTTAAGACTGGATTTGTGCTCCAGGGTCACATTTTATCAATGGTTTGAAGTTAAAATTACAACATCTTGATGGATTTGATTCTTCCAAACACTCAGCTTTTCACTTCACAAGAAGTTAACTGATGGATGGAGTCACTTTAAAGCGTATGATTTGCATAATATCTGAGTCAACAAATAGAAGGAGATTTGAAGAAGAGCTAAAAGGTTTTTCAAAGCATGTAGTGTCTCCAGGTGAAACCTTGCTTTCTGGTCTCAGGTGGAGGAGGTGAAGCGGAGGCAGCACTGTCTGATGTTCAGCTCCGCCGGACCACAGGCTCAGACCTACTACGTTAACTTTGACACACTGGCAGACTACCAGCGCTGGCATCGGCAGGCTTCTAAAGTGAGTGAATGTGCTTTATCTAATCTAGACATGCATTAAAATTTCATTAGCAGACCCACGGTGATTCAACAGGTGATCTGTGTTTTCTCTTCTTTCATTTTTGCAATAAAAACCCCTTCACAAACTGTACGTGTTTGTATTTTCCATCCCCGGCGCCTGCAATGAAAAGCTTCGCTGAAACAGCTGTCTGTGTTTTGAACACGCACATTTATTGTCCTGAACTTGTATGTTTGCTTTTTTGTTTCTCTGTTGGTCCTCATTTGTCTTAATCACCTAATTAATCTCTCTGGAGTCTAATGAGGTCTGACCATCTCTGAATAATGCAGAACATGTTCTGGACAGTTGTGTGCGAGGGTGATCCTGCGCTAAAGGGCTGTTTGAGGTGGCATGATAGATGAGAAAGAAAGTGTGTGTGTGTGTGTGTTTGATGTGTCTAATGTGCGTCGCCACAGCCGTTGTGCTGAGAGGTCTGATTGACTTCAGAATAAAAGAGCCTTTCAGTTCAGTTCAAGTCATTGTTGACTAAATATTGCTGAAATAAAACCTAAATACTGCATGAAAAACCTAAACCTAAAACCTAGGTTTGAGTTGAGTTTAAGCTAAAGCTAAAATAATAAAATAAAGGCAAATAAAATATATTTTTTATAAATACACAAATATAGTAAACACATAACAAAATTGCTAAAACCCGACAATATAAAAATAAAATCTAAATCAAAACATAATTTATAAAAAAGAATAGTATATATATAATGAAATAAAAGTGGGACACGTCAGACAGGCAATTATTATTGTTTGTTTATTTAATATTGTATCGTACAAAAGTTATGATTTAGTAAATCTTAATAAAACATGAATAACAAAAGTGTTTTTATTACTATTATTATTTACAAATATTATGCATTTTTAGTTTGCTTATGGTAATATTAGTAATATTTTATAAAATAATATAATATAACATTAATTTTCAATTTTAAGTAAAGTTGCTTTCCCTGTAACCCTTTTTTATTAATAATAACAGAAATGAATAAAGATTATCTGTATCATATTAGACTTTATTTCATTATAATCCTAAGGCATTTTGACTGAAAAATGATGTCACCGCTGAGATCCTCAGCAACTTTCAAAGCAATGTTTTTTGCAGCTTAACAATTAGGGCTGTCACTTTTGAGAGAAATCCGATTCGAAAATAAAAAACAAACGGTCTAATCATAGACTGTAAAAAATGTGCTACACATGGCATTTTAAAAACTGGATATTTTATTTATAGTTCGATTTACAGATATTTCACATCATGTTTGAATGCATATTCGAATATCGAATAAAAAGTGACAGCCCTATTAACAATCTGATTAGATGGGAGCACATTTTAATAAAGCTGATATTTCTTGGTGAAAAAAATATTGTAATTCTTATTAAAACCTGACATGAAATAACAGTAAAAAAATGGTTTATTGAACTGATAGACTAACTAATTAAATAAATGCATCTTTGCCATAACATTGGTTGTCTTTTACCATTGGTCCAAGCAATAAAGCATTCAAGCCAAGGCCTTGCAGTAAACTGATTTTCCCATGGTTAGGCTTAGCTTCATGCTTAGCCTTTTTTTTTTATATATATTAGCCCTGATCGAAGCATAAGGGTGTGTAAAGAGCGGGACGTTGATGAGCTGTGTGTTTCGTAGGTGGTGTCTCAGACCATCAGTCTGGTGGATTTGTCCTGCTACAGTCTGGAGGACGTGCCTGAGTATCTCTTCTACTGCCAGGACGTCACACACCTCAACCTACGACACAACTTTATGAGTCTGGACGGCCCTGGAGGACTCATCAACTTCAGCAGGTGAATTCAGCATTAAATACGAACTTTATGCTTACTATATTACTGTTCAGTGATGGTTTGTCTGCTGTATGTAAATTGTGGATGGAAAGAGCTAATGTTTTCCTGGTTGGTGCACTTTAGAAAAACCTTTCTTGAATGCTCTTTGCATAATCACGGACTTGTGCATCAAATTAGGCAGTAGTTTCTCGCTGTGCTGCTGTACACACAGACTCGATGTAAATGCTAGAAGAGCTGTTTATTCTGTACATGCACTTACTGTATGTCAATGACAGCCGCTTCTGAGCAAACACAAGCAATAAGAGCATCACTAAATGGGAGCTTACAGAAGAGATGATGTATCGCGTGTTAATCATCAACTATGATTAGAGTTGTTTAAAATGGTTTGGTTATCATTAGATGACAAGACAGCAGGCCATATGTATTTCTCAATTGTCCCTAATTAAATCTTATATATATATATATATATATATATATATATATATATATATATATATATATATATATATATATATATTGTGGTGGGGTGAAGAAGAACACAACACGAGGATGCAGTTAAGTTTCCCGAAGGGTGGATTTTATTAAAAGGGCGTGGTGTGCGGTGGTTTGGTTCTCGGTGCTCGGCTTCCTCTTTGATTGGTGAGCTGGTGCGGTGTGGGTCCGTGCTCTCCCGTGTGCGGCGGGGCTGGTGGTCACACACTGCTCTCTGCAGAAACAATAGAACAAGGGGGTTAGTCGAGTCTTGTGGAGACATCTCTTACCTCTGCGTTCGTTTGCTGGGTCTATGTAACCAGAGCTTGATGGGGCGCAGGTGTGGCAGCTCAGCCCGTGACAAGCAGGTGCAGGTGTGACTCGTGCTGCCCCCCCCCCCCCCCCCCAAGCATATTCCTGTTCCTGTGGAGAAGCGGAGAGATTGGGGGAGGGCGGGGAGTTGACCCTGACAGATCTGCAAAAGCTGCCCATATCTGGGAGAGTCCGTCGGCGTTTACATTGGCCATCCCCGCTCTGTTTTGCACGGAAGTCCTTGAGTGCGAGGAACCACTGCATCACCATGGCATTTTCTCTCCTTGGCCCGGGCCATCCACTGCAGGGGGGCGTGGTCAGTTATGAGGGTGAAGTGGCGGCCGAGGAGGTAATACCTGAGCTCCAGGACTGCCCACTTGATGGCCAATGCTTCCTTCTCCACCGTGGCATACCGTTGCCCTGCGGGGGTCAGCTTATGTAGATCACCGGGTGTTCCTCACCGGTGTGGCCCTGCAATAGGACGGCTCCCAAACCGATGTCGGATGCGTCCGTCTGCAGCAGGAAGGGGCGGTTGAAGTCGGGGGCTCAGAGCACTGGCTTCGTCGTAAGGGCTGACTTTATCCGTTGGAATGCCGCCTCCAGGGGTCCATGGGATCTTCTCTGGCTGCCCCTTCCTGGTCAGGTCTGTCAGGGGAGAAGCTAAGGAGGAGAAGTTGGGGATGAAGCAGCAGTAGTACCCCACCAACCCCAAAAAGGCCCGTACCCGAGTTTTGGATGTAGGCCCCGGTGCGGAGAGGATAGCTGCCACCTTCTTCTCTTACGGTCTTATGAGGCCGCGACAGTTCCAACAGCACCCTCCGCAGCCGCTCCAGATGGTCCTCCCAAGTCTCCAAGTGAATGACAACATCATCAAGGTAGGCTGCCGCGTATGCTTGGTGCGGCCATAGGAGGTTGACCATCTATGGTGGAGATGAACCGGGCCCTTCCAAAACGGTCCAACAACTTGTTGACATGGGACTTCGTTAAGGTGGCAGAAGTCGTTTCAGAAGTGGAGGGTTCCATCAGGCTTTGAAACCATGATGGGGTTGGAACTGCACACAGGTGATGGCGCTGGACCTCGGGCTGTGTGATGGTTCAATTACCCCTAACCTCAGCATCTCCTGTACCTCTTCCTCGATGGCGTGTCGCTGAGCCTCCGGGGCACGGTAGGGCCGCTGCCTGACAACGTTTTCCGGTGGTGTGCGGACGTCGTGCTCCAAGACGTAGGACCACCCAGGCTGGGGGGAGAACACATCAGGAAACTGACTGACCAAGTGTTGCAGCTCCGACTTCTGGGCGGCCGAGAATTGAGAATCCATATCAACAACCATGGGAGTCGAGTTGGTGCATGACTCGGTCGATCCGCTCCCGCATCTTGCGCACATGTTCCGAAGAGCACATGGGGTAACATCTTGTCCCAGTTCCGCTTATCTTTGGCCGCCACTTGGCGCAACATCTGTTTTAGGGTCTGGTTAAACCATTTGAAGAGCCCGTCGGTCTGGGGCTGGTACACTGTGGTGAGGAGCTGTTGGACCTTCAAGAGCTTGCAGAGGTCTGCCATCATCCGGGACATGAACGGGGTGCCCTGGTCAGTCAGAATCTGGGATGGGATGCTCTCCCAGATATGGGAGCTCTCTTCCTTCTGCAACTCTCACTTGGTCCTAACAGTGTTTAAAACGGTCGTCCTCGTGCTGCTCTTTGGAAAAAAAAAAACCCTCCCAGTCACCTGCTGGTAGAGATCAAAGTAGAGGTTATGAGAGAGAGGGGGTCACTCACCATCCTTGGGGCTGTCCGAGGCCAGCAACATGAGACGCCGTCGGGACTTCTTGATGGACTTCCGGGTTGGGCGGTTCCCAGCGGGGCTGACAGGCTGAATCACTGCGGCGAGTAAGCGGTCGAACCCTGGCCAGTCCCTACCAAGGAGGACCAGTACTGGCAGATCCTTGACTAGCCGCTTGACCCCGGGTCGACCCCGGATCGAAGGTCCACTCGTTGAAAAGTTGGGCAGCACTGATTGGTGATAGCCCCATCCGGCCCAGGATCTCCTTCCTTAATTCCTCGTAAGGAAGCGTTTTGTTCCAGGGAAAGCGTGAAGCACACCCATTGTGCCTCTCCCGTTAACAGCGGGGCCACGATTCGTGCCCACACCTCTCCACTCCTCCTCGAAAGCCAAATGATAACATTACAAAATTAAAATTGTTCAAATGAAATCTAGAAGTATTGCAACTAACTGAAGTAAAATGAGTTTAAGTGCTAAATCTGCTAAAAATAAACATGAAATACAAATAAAGCACAAATACTGACAAAAGCACAACAATATTACGAAAACTAAAAGAACTGAAAATATACAAATAAAACATCATTGCCATTAATTCCAGATTAAGCATCTCATTGTATTTGTTTTGATTTTGGAGTGAAGCATAACCCTTACATTTTTGTCTCATGAAAGAAGCTTCTCTGTCATATTACTACTCGAGAAAACCTTCAGAAAGCTTTGCTCCTTAACTTCTCCTCTCTGGTCTTCTCTCTCTCTCTTTCTCTCTCTCTCTTTGTCTCTCTCTCTCTTTGTGTCTCTCTCTCTCTCTGTGTCTCTCTCTGTCTCTCTGTCTCTCTCTCTCTCTCTCTCTCTGCTTGTCTCAGCTGTGTTATATATTTAGTAACTGTGTGCGGTGGGCGGTGCAGGATGCGTAGGCTGATGGTGTGTGTGTGAGAGAGTGAGAAAGCTGAGAGCTCAGCATATGCTCTGAGTCAAGCTGCCACCTCCACGGCTGTGTCATGCCTTTCCTCCCATCCACATGATTCGCTGCAGTCTCTCGTCTTCATGTTTGATGCTCTAGTGGTTTTTGTGGTGTTAGGCGGTTGCTCTGGGCTGGATGAGTGCTCTTTGGCAGTCATTCGTCCATGAAGAGCCCTGTCTGACAGCGTCATTTGCCTGTGGTAACAAGGACACAAAGGCCTTTGAGCCAGTTACCGGAAACAGGAGTGTGGGAAATCAGGAGAGACCGGGACAGGGACAGGCTTGCGATGATGTCACTGGGCCTGAAACAAGAGACTTTTGGAGTAATAGTCATTTATACTGCAAGTGCTTATTTTATTAGTGCTCGTTCCTAAGCCATCACTGTTTCTGTTGCTCATATTTATAGATTTGAGCAAAGCCATAACCCTCAGCACAGCTCGTCCTACGCTGTGTGTGCAACAGACATGAATGAGATTTCAAAACAAGCCGCTTGTTGAGGAGAGCGGTGTTGCTACTTCTCTCAGTAAAGAAATATATGAATCATGTTATTCAGCAAGGACAATTTTATTGATCAAAAGTAAGACATAATGTTGCAAAAGATTTTGATTTCAAAAATGCAAAAATAATCCTAATATATCCTTATATATATTAGACTTAAATGAAAAATCATAATAATATTACTTAAACTAAAAAATTATATCTTAAAAGAGAAATGATGATAAAAATAAGTAAAATAACAATTGTCCGACATTTAGAGGTCAGTAGCATTTTTTTTTTTTTTTTGGCAAATGAAGATTTATTTATTTTTGCATTCTATTTATTTCATAATTTAATTTGATTTGCAAACATAAATTTGTTTCATACAAAGGTAAAAAGTACATTTCTAGATATTGCTGTTAAATCCAAACAATCTTTGTTGAAAGGAGTTTTTTCCCGTTTTATGTATGCTCTCTCTGATGAATAGAAAGTTCAAAATAAACTGTTTTTTATTTATTATCTTTTGTAACATTTATAAATGATTTTAAAGTCACCTTTCATCAATTTAATGCATCGTTGCTGAATAAAAGTATTAATTTCTTTTAAAAACACACACACACACACGTATCCCAACTCGAATGTTACTTTTGGACTTGTAATAATGGAGAGGTACATTTTACAGGATATGGCAGATTAATTTATCATTTTTAAAAAATATATTTATAGAATTTGTTTGATGTTTTTCTTCTCCTTTAGTCGATTATCATACCTCCAAAAGTTACTGAAAGAAAATCTCCGCAAGGGATATTAAATATGGTCACATTATTTAACATTTGTATCAAAACTGTCCAAACTATCTCCAGTGAACATCTTAATTTGTCTCCAGGACACGTCTTTACAGAAATATGCCAGAGTTTTATGCTAAGATTCTTCATTTATTGATACAATTATTTTATTTAAAACAATAAAAGTAGCATTAATAAATAAATGGCTGTGAACAAATGAATATAAGATTTTATTAGAATCAGTTATTATAAAAAATGAGTAAATTAAATAAATTTCTGATAATTTCTGGTCTTATAGATGTAGAAAAACAGTTTGTTTGTTTGCTGTCTAAATGCATTTGATGTAAATCCATTATGCATGAGTGTTTCTTTTAAGAGCACTGCATATCTCCGCAGATTTGGCCAGCTGAGGAGCTTGAATCTTTCTCACAATGGGCTGGGCGTCTTCCCGGAGTCTCTGTGTGAGATCCAGACTCTGACGGAGCTCTATCTGTCCTGCAACGGCCTCACTTCTGTCCCGGCCCGCCTCCAAAACCTCCAGAGGTCAACAGCACACATCACACCACACCCTCTCTTTCAGCCAGACTTTAACTGGAGCATTACATACCGTTGTTTGTTTGTTTGTTGCTGTAGCTGATCTAAAACAGAAAACATGTGCTCGTATAGTTGAACTCTGATTTTGGAGTGGTTCCTGCCGATGTAACCTCTCTCTTTGTGTAATCAGCTTGAAGTGCACAAATGTGGCGTGTAGGTCATTGGAAAAACATTGAAGAACATAATGAGAGCGATTATGGGTTATAATCTAAATAATCCTTTGATTTGCATGATTGTGTTTAAAATATTCAGTGCTTTATAGCACCGCTGCTCCTGCAATTACAGTCCGCTACATTCAAGTGCGCTACCAAAAAGCCTGTCAAACCAACTTCTTTTTTCACCTAAATGAGCAAGTGAAATGCATGAAGTTCAGCCGTGCATATTACTCTAGCAGATTAAATCAAGCATAAAAATCAGCCTAGTTTCACTGCCCTCAACTCAGCTTTATATACGAGGTGCTCTGAACATGACTGAGGCCTGCAGAGTCTTACTGAATCAACAGGATAGTGCCAAGCATATATAATATAATATAATATAATATAATATAATATAATATAATATAATATAATATAATATAATATAATATAATATAATATAATATAATATAATATAATGAGGATTCATTTAGTAAAACAACTGTCTTTGAGACCATGCATTCTCTTTAAACATTGTTTTTAGGCATCGGGTAAAGTGGCAACAGAGATATGATGGACAAAAAAGACACCAATGTTCAACAAATAATTACATTTATTAATGATATTTAAACATTTGGCAATTAATAAAAAGTGTTCTTCAGCATAACCGTAACATTGTAGATTTGCTATATGGCCGGTGTTACAAAAAGTAATTAATCACTATTACTAATTGCATCATCAATATTGCATTTAAATTTACTTGACTACTTACTCAGTCTGAAAAGTAACTTATAACTCATTAAGTAACTTTCAGTAATTATTCAGATTAAGTAAGCTACATCTTAAAATCCCTGTAAACCTTAGTAGAAATTAAACTGTTAATTCTTTCAGTTTGAGTCAAACATAGAATAGTTTAGCCTTTTAGCTTTTAAACAATTGTAATACTTAAACATTTTTATAAAAAATTTAACCTTCTTCGGTTAAAAAATAGAAATAGTCTGAATAACAGAAAAGCTTAAGAAAAGTTAAACCATACATTTCAGTCCGGAAAGATGTTCAGGAAAAGCCCAACTATTAAAATCCGTACAGGTTTATATAAAAATAACAGGTTAACTAATGTAGGTAAGAATAAATTACATAAATACATAATTACATAAATCTTCTCTGCTGAATAAAGCTGTGTCAGATCGCGCTGTTCTTCTGAGGTAAATACCTCATAGCTGGACTTTCAAAAATGATGAAAATTAGACTAATCTTAAATTTTTGTAACATATTTTTTTTGTATGTAGATGAGGGTGTTTGTGCGCAGCTGACAGCATATAATGAGCTCAGATACGGGAAAGACTGTACCTCGCTTAAGTTTCATACGGATTACATAATCAGAGAATATTCTTTTCCGATTTGAATTCGTTTTTTATAAAGTAGACTGTCTCTGTGTCAAATATTCACTGAGTTTGTGACGTGTAGAAAGTTCCTCATGGAGACCGAGATGGCAGAAAGTGCACCTGTTTGTTTTTTTTGTTTTATTGATTTTACAAAAGCACAATGTTTTGTTGTTATTGTCAGTGTACACACATAAGAGTAGGCCCTTTTTTATTTTTAGATGGTAAATTTAGATTTCAAATTCAGTATTGATTTTAGAGCTGTATTTACTGTATGCAAATCAAGTACTTTATAAGTAACTGTATTTAGTTGACATAAAACTGAGCATTAACCCCTTCCTTTACTTCATCGGTGGATAAGTAATTTAATTACAGTAACGCATTACACCCAAAACTGTATTTGGCAAAAAGCTTTTATACATAACAAGTCTGGGACAAGGATAAAACAAAAACATTCTAATAAAAAAATGCCTAAACAATATTGAAAACATTTTTAATATCATAGTAACGTTATAATTCTCCATATTTAAACTGCGGGTCTGTCTGGCTGTGATCTGCTCAGCTTACAGACGCTGTGTTTGGACGGGAATCTCCTGGAGTCTCTTCCGGAGGAGCTGGGAAACCTGACGCAGCTCTGCAGCTTGGGACTCTCCTTCAATGACTTCCCTCTGGTCCCCGGCGTGGTGGAGCGCCTCGGGGCCCTGGACAAGCTGGCGATGGCGGGGAACAGGGTGGAGACTCTGGATCTGTTCAGCCTGCTCCGAATGACTCACATTAAGAGTATTGATTTACGGTGAGCCTTTAGAAACATCTTCCTCTTATCTATTAGTCTATCTCTGTGTGGCATTGCCTCATCTCCTTCTGTCCCTCCTCTCTCTCTCTCTTCTGTCTGTCACCTGTCTGTATGTTATTACTCTCAGCTCAGACTTCATGCATAATGCAGGATCAATATACAATTGTAATGTAATAAGATCAGCTATCAGTAAATCACAGAAGTGACTGACAGCAGCACAGCTCTGTTTCGTGGCTCTGTCACATGCAGACAGACTACAGCACTCTTTAGCACTTTATTCTGACCAAAAATGTCCATTTCTGACTGGAAAAGACAGACTGTCTGACATAGAAAACATAGCAAACTGTGACTGGATGCTTTAAGTGTCGTATATGGGCAGTGAACTAGATCATACTACAATAATGGATCTAGGTACAAGCTGTTTCAATAATAATAAGACCATATAGCAGAATATGTTTATAGATACTGATTGTTCACAGACCTTATTCAGGAAACAAAGCAGAATTTACAGTTCGGATCAGATACTTCAAGTTTTCAGTTTTTTTATTATTTATTTGAAGAAATTAACACTTTTATTCAGCAAGGATGCATTAAATTGGTCAAAGGTGACAGTACAATAATATAGCAACACAACTGTTTTCAACACTGATAAAAATGATAATGAAAAGAAATAATTATTGAGCAGCAAATCATCATATTAGATTATTTCTGAAGGGTTATGTGACATTGAAGACTGGAGTAATGATGCTGAAAATTCAGATTTGATCACAGGAATAAATTACAATTTAAAATATATTAAAATACAAAATTGTTATTTAATTTTTAATTTTATTAATATAATATCAAAGTAACACTACATTTTCTGTATTTTTAATCCAATAAATGAAGCCTTGATGGACGTAAGAGACTTTTCTTAAATGTATATAAATAAATAAATAAATAAATAAAATTTGAACTACAGTTTGTTCCTCCAACTAAAATCTGAATATCTTTCATAGATTTTATGTTACGAAGACATTTAATCTTATTTGATTAACCTGTATGGCTTTACTTCCAGCTTCATGAAACCAGATGATCAGGATGGAGATGGTGATATTGCTCAGTGTTTGAGTGCAGTATGCATCAGACCGGCTGCCCGGTCTCTTACAGTCACGATTGCTCTCCTCAGTCAGTTTTTCTATCAGCCTGTGGTTTTGATGGCAGCTCACAGTCTGTGACTCACCTGAGAGAGAGAATGAGTAAAGACAGCATGAGGTTTGTGGGTTTCCTGGCTCCTGACCGCTCCTGCTGTGGATTAGAAATGCAGCCAGACTCGTATCACACAGAGCGGAGCTGTGGTGGGAACTCGGAGAGAGACCGAGGCGTCTGTCACCTGAACCAGCTTTGAGCTTTTCTGCTGGATTATCCCAGCGCTCCTCACACACTCACACACACCAGACAGATGTGAGCGGGAGTTTGAGTTCATGGGGGGCTTCCAATAAACAAGAAAGGTTTAATGCGCCCATCATTTGGCCCTGATCGCCTGTCATTAGCCATCTGTGTGGTCTCGTAACGGGAAGCTGTTTGGTTCAATTCAGGAGAAAACAAGATGAACCCTTGTGAAGGTCATTGCTGGTTTTTCAGGCCTGACCTCCACAAAGTGTCACCTAAACGTCAAGTCAATATGCATGTAATATCTGGAAAAATATTATTTTGCATTTGCGGTTTATAATATATAATCTAAAAATATTAACAATTTTTTTTTGTTTTTGACGAAGACTCTTAAGCTCATTAACACTGCATATATTTAATAAAAAATACAGTACAAACAGTAATATTGTGAAATATTTTTGCAGTTTAAAATAACGGTTTTCTATTTTAATATATTTTAAAACAGAATTTATTCTTGTGATGCAAAGCTGAATTTTCAGCGTCATTACTGAAGTCTCGAGTGTCTTCAGAAATGATTGTAGTATGCTGATTCGCTGCTCAAGAAACATTATTATTACTAATGTTGGAAACCGTTGTGCTGCTTAATATTTATTCATGTATGTGTGTGTAACATTTTTATATTTATATTCGCTATTAGTAATATGTAAAAGATCTGTCAATATGCTATTGGCAGTTTTTATTTATTATTTGTGAATATATTTTGAATTCTAGGAAGTATATTTAGCATATGTCTGTACACACTTGTTTCTTCCTTTCTTCCTGTGATGTTATGATTACCATCATTCTGGATTTCTGATATGTAAAATCTTATTTATATTTCAGACTGGTAAACTGGATATTGGGTTTTTATGACAATAATTGAAGGATGAAACAGTTTCTCATTAGCTGAACTTGTTCATTTAAATTTAACCGTTTGAGCGAACAGATTCACTGAAAACATGTTTAATAGAAATCAATTTAATATTTCAATATTGAATTAGATTATAACAATATTCGATAATGTTGAGTTATTTAATATAATTCAACCTCAATGTAGCATTTAGGTTTTTTGGATGCACAAGCAAAAACTACAGTAGACTTATTCTCTGAGCTTCAAATAAATATAAAAAGACTCGATCCTTGGTGTCCCAGAGCTCCACTCTGTTCATTTATTTCTTTGTCCACCAGTATAATTTTTGTCATTTGGATTCTTCACTTGGGTTGATCTTCAGTATATCTGCAGCTGACATTAGGCCTGTGTTTTTGTGTGCAGGTTAAATGGCCTCCGCTGTGTTAAAAGTGAAACTCTGGAGCCGGTCAAACACCTCACCCAGCTGGACCTGAGAGACAACCAGCTGACGTCTCTGGACCTGAGCTCGGCCTGCAGTCTGGAGAGCCTGCAGTGTCAGAGGAACCAGCTGAGAGCCCTGACGCTCAGCGGCTTCACCCTGCGCTCGCTCCACGCCAGAGACAACCGTGAGTACAGACCTCCACGGCATCGTGTCTGAACCAGAGGAGTCACCCTGTGTAATCACTCTAACATCTGTCATAGGTCTGACCACGGTCAACATCTACCCTGTTCCCAGCCAGCTCACACACATGGACCTGTCAAGGTAACTCGCATTCATGTGTGTTCTTACAGCAAATATGTTTTTCTGTCCAAACTAAAAGCGAAAATGCTAGACAGTGCACCAAAATCTCAGCCAGACGAAGCATGTACGATGTTCAAGGCACAAATCTGCATGTTATGGTTCAGCTGGTTAATAGATGTTAATTGAAATGAAATGCATAACAATCATCACAACATTTTATACAAAATGAGCAATATTACCAGTAATAATGTGTAATCGCTAATAAACTATGTATATGTTATTTTTTGCATATTGTTTCATAGTATATCTCTGCACCAGTGACGTTAACGGAATCGAAAACTATTTTTAAAAAGCTTGTTTTTTTTTCTTGAAACTAAAACTATTTATTAAAACCTTTCAACTTAAATTTAACTACTTGTAAATTGAAATACAGCAGAACTAAAATTAAATATAAATAGTAGATTAAAAACTAGATTTGCAACAACCTAAATGAACTGAAACTACATTTACATTTAGTCATTTAGGGGACGCTCTTAGCGAATTACAAGTGAGGACAATTGAAGCAATCAAAACCAACAAAAGAGCAATGATATGCAAGTGCTAAAACAAGTCTCAGTTAGCTTAACGCAGTATACATAGCAAAGCTTTTTTTTAAAATTATATATATATATATATATATATATATATATTATTTTTTTTTTTTTTCTTTAAATCAGAGACTATAAAAAAGGCAAAAGTGCATAATACTATTATTAAAACGTATAAAATCTGAAAATATTAAAATAAAAACAAATTAAAAAATATTAATGAAAATTGTATATAAATACCGTAAGGATATAAATAATACTAAAATAAGACGACTCTGTATTTACTAGTGTACTTGCACTATAACATGAACATGGTAATGCAGATGTGAGCGGATGTTTACAAGAGGCTCAGTGCGCTCCTGCTCTCTCCTGTACAATGCTAAAGCCTTGAGGTAATTAGCCTGGAGTTAATTCCCATCCCTCCTGCAGGAATCTCCTGGAATACCTGCCAGACTGGGTGTGTGACAGCAGGAAGATCGAGGTGCTGGACGTCTCCCATAATCTGCTCTCTGAGCTCCCGGCCAGGTGTGTGTGTGTGTGTGTGTGTGTGTGTGTGTGTGTGTGTGTGTGTGTGTGTGTACTGGTGTATTTGGTTTTTGAGGACACACATGTGTATAACGACTTGGGTACTATGACATAAACATTGCTTATGAGGACACTTCCTGTGTCCCTGTAAACCAGAAGGGCTTAAAAACATATTAATTGTTTTTTTTTTATGAAATTAATAAACGATTGCCAGTAGTTTTCTGTGAGGGGTAGGTTTAGGTGTAGGGTGATCGAAAATACAGTTTGTACTAGTATATAAAAACCATTACGCCTGTGTGTGTGTGTGTGTGTTTAGACCGCCATGAAGTGCATTTGCATCTTCGCCAGTTTCCAAAAAGAAACTGTCTTCCTGTTCCCCCATTCCCGAATCTTAATGTCAGCATTTTGTACTTATTTATTCAACAAAAATTGCCCATTTGATATGAATGATGTGGGTTAGAGGGTCTGTCTGGCCAGACGGTGGATGTGAATAGAAACGGCCCGGCGTTCATCAGCAGACGCTTGATGAGGCCACTCTGCTGTCTCAAAGCAGAGTGATGTAAACACCAAGCTGATGAAAGCACCATTTCCAGCTAATTCCACATTAACATTCAGTCATTTGCATCTGAAAGAGCTAAAAGCCGTGCACAAATGAGATAATATGCGGCTTGAAGTTTGTGTCCCATTTGAGAGTGCTGCATGAAAATGCTGTGTTGCTGTTTTGAAGGAATGGTTCACCAAAAAAGAGAATGATGTCTTTATTTACTCAACTTCATGTCATTCCAAACCCATAATGCTGTTATTTTCCATGAGAAGGGAGGTTTTTGAAGAGACTTCATGCAGCTCTTGTCTGTGCAGCTTCATTATTGACCATGTCTGTCAAGCTCCAAGAAAGAAAAAAACGATGTGAAAGCTGTTAATCACTGAAAATCTTCATTTGCAGCTCTCACATGCCATTCTTCATAGGATAGTCAATCTAGTGTGCTTGCTTTTGGTTACAACACGTACAAGAACCTGTGACTAATGGAATATATATATATTTTTTTTAATTTATTTATAAATTTAAATATTTTTATTTTATATATATATATATATATATATATATATATATATATATATATATATATGTGTGTGTGTGTGTGTGTGTGTGTGTGTGTGTGTGTGTGTATGTATGTCGGTGTGTTTTTTTCTTCACTCAAAACTATTGTTTGGCTTCAGAAGACCTGAAATATTATTAGTATAATTAAATTATACTTTTATTACATTATAATTAAATTATTTTTCTTAAATACAAATTTTTTTGACCATAAAATATTAAAATAGTAATGAAAATTAAAACTTATTTACTGAAAATCTTCAGTTATAAATAGAAATATTGTAATTTTACAGTTGTACTGTACAGGACACCCAGAATTAAAACTGTGGCATGTACAGTCTATAAAATATAATGTCCTCATATGTGAATGCAGGGTCTCATGATGATAAAGCAAAGTGTGCACGTTATTAATGCGATCAGTTCGCGATCCAGTGTTACACAGTGAATTCTCTGTTATAGATCAGTGATTTCTGTGTGTGTTTTTCTGATGAAGTCTGTCTTTCTTTCTCGGTCCCTCCTTGCTGTCAGACTTCTCAGCAGTCTGAGTCTGCGTAAACTGCTGGCTGGTAACAACCGGCTGGAGAGACTGGCTGACCTGCTCGACCACATCCCACTGGAAACACTCGACCTGCAGCACAACAAGCTGCGCCAACTTCCAGAGAGCTTCTTCTACAAAGCCTTGAAGTAGGTCACTCCCTCCTTCTGCCCTCTCTCTGTTCATCTTTCTCTCCGGGCTTTTTTCTACTCCTCTCTCCATTTTTCCTTGTGTCTTTCCTCTCTGTTTCCTGTGATTTTTGTGTGTGTCTGTGGACCTTTAAAGTGAAAGTGAAAGTGACGTGACATACAGCCAAGTATGGTGACCCATACTCAGAATTCGTGCTCTGCATTTAACCCATCCAAAGTGCACACACACTTTGTGAACACACACACACACACACACTGTGAACACACACACACACACTGTGAACACACACCTGGAGCTCGGGGATCAGTTGGGGGTTCGGTGACTTGCTCAAGGGCACTTCAGTTGTGGTATTGCCAGCCCGAGATTTGAACCCACAACCACTAGGCCATGACTTAGCAATGTTAGATTATATTAATCTACTTAGCAAACCAAAGTTTAAGATTTGGTTTCAGCTAAACCAAATATTAAGAGGATTTGGCATTTTCAATTAATGTAGCCCTCATGCACTCTTATTTTTATTAGTTACTTTTATTATTATTATTATAATTAATACATTTTATTGTAAGACTAGAACTACAATTAATTTGTCCCGCAATATTATCGCAAAACTGATGCGCTGCAAGGATAACAAAAGGCTATTTGTTCTTCAATTAAAATATATTAAAAATAGTATTTTAAAACAGGTCTATTATACAATTAATTATAGGCCTATCATTAAAATATTAACACTGCAGTCATCAATAAAAATCGATTAAATAAGAAGCTTTATTGAGCCTAAGGCACCGACTTTGAAAAACAACCCGTTTATCACCAAATAAGTTTCTAGTAATTTCCTTTTACTATGTACAGGCCACAAGAGAAATATACAGGGAATAAATGAAAATCGTTAGCTATATACCGTTATCAGCATAAGTTGAAGTAGATTCTCCTCTCGTCGTCTTTCATTGGCTTCGCCTTCATGGTTTAAAACATAAATATTTCCAACACTGCGACAAAAGAAATCACCCAACCCAATAATCAAAACGAGAAAAACGGACAGCAAATTTACTAAAACTTTAAGTTTTAACTTGACAAACTGATGCATGTTCTAAGCCCCGCCCCCCCTTAGTTACGGTTGCTCCCTCGGACAAACAATGTCCGCTCAATCTCTTATAAAAGGCCACCATTCAAGTGTGAATTAAATATTCCATGAAGGATTAAGATGTTTTGTTTGGCTTTAGGAAATGTGATCAAATAAATTCTATTGCCTATCGTCTCGGGATAACGGGAATCAGTGTAGCATAAACCCCATCAAACCGAGGATAGCTTTGGATCTTCCAATGTTTCTCTATGGCACTGAAAACTAAAGATGTCCGAGTTCCGCTCCCTGTGCAACTGATACTCAACTGCCATTGGCTCATCTGTGTTTGAGGGGAGGGGCTTACCACTAAGTCACTTATTTTCAGGGAATTGCAATGGCGAAATCTTGACCGCATTATGTTCATATCACTTCGCCAGATGATTTCAGTTATTTCAAAGGTCATGCAAAAGCAAAATAAACAAAACCCACAAGGACGCTGGCCAAATATCTAAGTAAAGTAAACGATGGGATAAGAAATGACGGATCAATTCAGCAGACCGAAGTCAATTATTCCTAATTTATAATAGTATCTTAATGATACCAAAATATCAAGATACAAAAAAAAGTAAATTAAAAAAAATGCATGAGCGTCTTTAATTATCAAGCTGCTTGCACAAACAATATGACACTAAAATTATTTATATTTTAATTTTTTATTTAAATATTACGCACATTTTTTAAATGTACAGCATGTAAAAAACAAATTATAAATTATGTTTTTAAATATTGATAAAAATATAAACCGCTGAACAACTGTTGGCTACTGGGAGATGTAGTTTTAGTTCCTGCTTGCAGTTAGTTCCCTACTCCACAACACTGGATCCACAGCAGCACAGAGGAAGTGACATGCTTCTCCAGAGCCTCTCATGATGTGAACAGGAGGATACGGCTCAGTGAGGCACAGTAATATGAGCCAGAACAGCCCGCAGCTCTTCCATTTCCTGTGGCTTAATCACTTGTCATCCATTAAGCATGAAAGATGTGCTGCAGCTCTGAGGCTTTAGTTATATCCCAGATGATTTAGGCTTTATTAACATGCTTTTTTTTATTTATTTAAACAACATTACTTGTACTGTGTGTAAACGTACCAACTTGTCTTCTCTTGTTCTTGTCGTCTACTAGCTTAAAGTATTTGAATGTGTCTGCCAATGCGCTGGAGACGATCCCGCCGAGCAGCCAATCAGAGGAGAGCCTCAGCACCCTGCAGGAGCTCTATCTCACAGGAAACTACCTGAATGAGAGCTGCGCTGCTCTACTGGTGGGGCATCAGAACCTGCGGGTCTTGCATATGGCTTATAACCAACTGCAGTCCTTCCCTGCAAGGTATGACACCTTGAACTAGTGTGCTTCCATCGACGGGGTGGGAGGAGCCTATTATTCAAATGACATGTGACCCTGGAGCACAAAACCAGGTAGCATGTTATATTTGTAGCAAAAGTAAACAATATGTGGTATTAACAAATAAAAATGACTCCTTTTTTTAAATTTGCTCATTGTGACCCAGCACGGGTCACATTTATTCAGCTTTTTAGATGATGTATAAATCTCAGTTTCAACTAGTTGACTGGTTTTATGGTCCAGGGTCACATATACCAAAAAGATCAGAGATCAAATCAGCGTATATGACCATGAATTGTGCTATTGTTCCTTTCTAAATGAGCTCCCTTGTTATGTTCTCAGCAAGCTCAGTAAGCTGGAGGTCCTGGAGGAACTGAATCTGAGTGGGAACAAGCTGAAAACGATCCCCTCCACCGTGTCCAGCTGCAAGAGACTGCACACGCTCATCGCTCACTCCAACCATATCAGCGTGTTCCCAGAGGTCCTCGGCCTCCCCGAGATCAAGGTCTGTGACGCATCATGACAGGACAGGTCAAACACTGCCCAGAAATACTGGAAGGATCTTAAGGGTCAGCCAGAGAGTCATCAAGTGGCAGGAACAAATTAATACCTAAAAATGTAATATATGTATGGATTACAGTTGCAGTAATTCAAGTAAAAAACAAACAAAAAAAAAACATTCATAGACATGATTTGAATAAAAATGTTTGAATAAAACATTCTAATCAGCATTTTAGAATGCTTTCTGACAGACTGAAGTAATGGATGGAAAATTCTTTTTTTTTAATCAAAAGGTGAGAATAAGATACTTAAAAGATAAAACAACAACATTAAATCTCTAAATAGAAATGGTGAGAACATGCAAATTAGTAACACTTAATAAGTGACACTGCTTTTTTCTTAATTTTTTTTTTTATTGTGTATATAAACCTCATTATTTAAAAAAAGAAAAAAGCTTGTTTAGTTAAGACTGGAAAAACTGAATAGTTTTTGTCCCCCTCTAAAATAGATATATTTATATATTTTATTTCAGTTATTATTTTACAATGCACATTTTTTGTTTTAATATATATATATATATACATATATATATATATATATGTGTGTGTGTGTGTGTGTGTGTGTGTGTGTGTGTGTGTGTGTGTGTGTGTGTGTATGTATATATATATATATATATATATATATATATATATTATACGTTATTTTAAATGTATTATTTTTTAAGTTTATTTATTCATGTCTGGAAGAACTGAAATGTTTTTGTCCTCAGATCGACAAAATTGAGTAATTGTTTGTCATGCACTTTAATTTTATTTCACATTTTTTTCACATCATTTTGCATTCTGTTTTTTACCTTATTTTGTTTACTTTATTTACTGTATTGTACATTATTTTACATTTTTACAGTCTGCCAAAATGGGACGATTTTTATTCCCAAAAATCCAATAAAATTGGGCTGTTGTTTGTTACACACTTCTTATTATGACAATTTTTATTTTACACAATTCATTTACTTTATTTTACATTTGTGACCCTGGACCGCAAAACCAGTCTTAAGTGTCAATTTTCTGAAATTAATACGTATGCATCATCTGAAATCTGAATAAAGAAGCTTTCCATTGATGTATTTGTTAGGATCGGACAATATTTGGCTGAGATACAGCTATTTGTTTGTTTTTTGGCTATTGCTAAAAATTTAACCCAGTTTTGTGCTCCAGGGTCACATCTATCTAGCTTATTTAGTAAACTCTTGCAAAATCACTTTTGTCCCCAAATCCAATGGGGCTGTTACAGTTTGTCATGAAGTATGTTGTATTTCCTGTGCTGTTTGTGCAGCTAGTAGATGTGAGCTGTAATGAGCAGACAGAAATCCTGTTGCCGGACTCTCTGCCATCAACACTGCAAGAGCTGGATCTGACCGGCAACAGCAGCCTCATGTTAGAGCACAAAACCCTCAACCTCTTCAGGTGAGCCGCCACAAACACACAGCACACTACGCAGCTGATGAATATTAATATGTTCTGATACTCTCACAGACCCAGGGGGTTGATTGCTTTTTGTGTTTTTGGTCTTTATCTCTCACACCTCTGTGGGTTCTCCTCTCTTCCAGTCACATCAGCACTTTGAAGCTGGACCAGAAGCCATCTGTGACCGCAGGAGACGCACAGGGCACGTCCACCCTGTGGGATCATGGTTACGCTGAGATGTGTGGGCAAAGGAACAAGTGAGCAAAATCTGAGGACACCAGATTCACAGAAAGAAGAAGCCGCAATCAAAACAAATTTCCAGATTACCATCCCCAGCCTATAATTCTCTACAGAAGATATACTGAAGAAAAAAACAATCAAATGCTAGCTGAAATGACTAGGTTCAATCAATTTCAATTCAGTTTTTCAACGTGGTGTTCTTGAGTATGTTTTAACTCCCAAAATACTTATTGTTCTCAAGTTTGTTCTTAAACCAATACAAAATAATTCAAATTCTTGAATGGAATCTTCATTAAAAAATATATTTTTAAAATTAGGATAACCTCCAACTGAAGTCCCCAAAACCTAAGATGTTTGATGAATTTATTGGGTTATTTCAGATATTAAGCATTGCAACATAACACTTGCTATGTCACATTTATTGGCCGTGTACAACGTGTAGGTTGCCTTAATTCAGAAAAGTTACCATTATAATATTGACTATTTGATAATTGCCTAATTACTATGATTTCTTTGGAATGTAAAGTTCTATGAAATTACTTTTTGGAATTACTTTTCTGAAATGAGACGCCAATGATTGATATTGTAAACAATGATCGGTCAGGAGACTGAACTCGAAATTCAGTCACAACTCTATAAAAAATACTCAAGTCCCATCAAGCCAGTCTCAGTAGTGTGTGGCCATATTATAACATGTGACCCTGGAGCACAAAACCAGTCTTAAGTAACACAGGTGTTTGTATAGCGATAGCCAACAATACACTGGATGGGTCAAAATTATCCATTTTTCTTTTATGCCAAATATCATTAGGATATTAAGTAAAGATCATGTGCCATGAAGATATTTTCTAAATTTCCTATTGTTAATATATTCAACTCTTTTTTTGATTAGTAATTTGCATTGTTAAGAACTTAATTTGGACAACTTTAAAGGTGATTTTCTTAATATTTTAAGTTTTTTGCACCCTCAGATTCCAGATGTTCAAATAGTTGTATCTCAGCCAAACATTGTCTGATCCTTACGAACCATACATCAATTGAAAGCTTATTTATTCAGCTTTCAGATGAGGTATGAATCTCAGTTTCGTAAAATTGACCCTTATGACTGGTTTTGTGGTCCACATACAAGAGACCACAATCTATTGATACGCAATCTACTGTCAGTTTTTAAAAAATACTGGTTTATTTAGTTGATCAGAAAGTCTTCTCCAACAGCTGTTAATCAGGTAACACTAACAATATTGTCTTAACAATATTAAACATTTGAAAGTATTTTTCAAGAATTCCACTTAAGAACACTTCCAAGAAGTTTTCACTCCTTAAGAGGTTTCTTGTGAATTGTCAGCAGCAGATGTTTTGCCGATCTGGGCCTGAGCAAACTAATTCTCTAACCAATAAATACTTGGATGGCATGAAAACAGTTGGCATTCTCAGAATAATAGTAGTGTTGGATTTGGCAGAGACCAAGGGCAAGCTGCAGACAGCATCCCATAGGCTTAAACGTCTTGTTTCTACATGTTTAATGTGACCTCCGTGTGCTTGGCTCCCCCTGCGAAGGGCATTACCTCCACAGTTTCAAAGCAGTCCGTCTCAGATATCGCATCCTTTCTGTGTACCCTTCATCCTCCGAGGGGGGCCACTTTTGTGTGTTTGTCAGAGTGTGTATGTACCTATAGAGGTGTATCTCTTACCATTCAATGAAATGTGTTTGTAATGTGATATTGTACACTTTGTAACTCTTTGCTGTTTTATCTGGGCTCAGGTTGTGTGTGTCTGTGCTGGCTGTGGATCGCTTCGGAGACAGTCCAGAGGCTGCTTATGGGATTTTTGATGGCGACCGTAA
This sequence comes from Carassius gibelio, assembly GCF_023724105.1. Taxonomy (NCBI): domain Eukaryota; kingdom Metazoa; phylum Chordata; class Actinopteri; order Cypriniformes; family Cyprinidae; genus Carassius; species Carassius gibelio. The sequence continues at coordinate 35,466,429 of NC_068402.1, read as the reverse complement.
TGAGGAAGTTTCCAGGTTACTGCAGTGCACCATGGGAGATGTATTGGCAGAGGAGATCCAGCACTCCAGTGTGGACCGTGTATACATGAGCAACACTTTCCTTACTTCCCATAGGTGTGTTAATAATGTTTACGTAAATGCTGATTTTTTTTATCAACAGAGTATCACCAAATAATCTGTATGTATAGCATATTAAAATGGATCATATCAAAGGAAAATATCTTTAAAGAACCAGTTGTGTATTGCAACTATGGTGCATTCCAGTCGTTTTTTTAAATTCATGTAGATTTTGTAAACAAAGTCATTATATATTCTATCATAGTTGTGGAGTACTATCGTAGTTCATACAAGCAGCATAAAGGGATAGTTCACCCAAAGAAAATTCCAGAAATGACACTCTCTTTAAATGAGCTAGTTTCATTGAAAAAGAAAACCTTTATTGCATCCACCATATTTTATCACTGACGCCCACAACTCTGAAACTGGCTCAAAGAAAACCCACTGGCAATTACAACTTACGTTCAACTTGTGAATCTGACTTGAACGCACAATAGTTCAGACAGAGCTCTTGTTAGCTATATGAATAACAAATGCATTTCTCATATTGCATGTACACTTTTGCAGGAAACTTGGCATGGCAGGCCAGAAGCTCGGTGCCTCTGCTCTGCTCTGTTACATCCATCACGAGTCCTCCGAAGCTGGCCGCTACTTCAGCCTCACTGTGGCCAACGTAGGCACCTGCCAGGCTGTACTGTGTCGTGATGGGCAACCTCTTGCCCTGTCAAAGGTTTTCAGCCTAGAACAGAGCGCTGAGGAGATGGAGCGCGTCAAACTGGCAAAAGCTATCATCACTGAGGTATTGACTCATTCTCAGGTCATCCCATAGACCTGAGTCAGGTTAGAAGCCATATTGAATTGTACGTAGAATAAAACCAGGCTGTGAGCGACAGACTTGCAGTCATGCTGGATAAAGTTTCTAGATCTCTCAAGACTCTTTTTATGGAGTTTTTATTTATTTATTTTTTAGACTACTGATTTTTATTTTTTTGTCAACTGAATAATTGGCACGTTAAACGGCATTTATTACAATCCATTGAAGGCACTTTATCTCTCACCTCTTGGCCATGTGTTCATTCCTGTCAAAAATTAAATATGGCTCTACCCAGACTAAGGTCTGTAAGTAGGGGTGCATGCATGATGAAAAAAAAATCATAAATACAGCCGGCTCATTTCACTGCAAAAAAAAAAAAAAAGATTTTCTAGCTTAGATTTTTCTTGTTTCCAGCCTAAATATAAAAAAATTCTTAAATCAAGAAGTATTTTCTAGACGAGTAAAAATGGTCTTGTTTTCAGTAAAAAAACAAGTAGAATTTAAGTGAGTTTTTGCTTAAAATAATCTGCCAATGGGGTAAGAAAAATGATCTTATTCCAAACAGAAAACAAGATTATTTTGCTTTAGAAAAGGATTTTTTGCAGTGTTGCATACTGACATTGTAAATGCACAGTTACAATGTTTTCAAAGAACAAGACAAAATGAGATTTCATTCACTGACACGCATGTTCTTACATGACAGCAACCTGCTAAAATAAAAGCTTGCTGAGTTTGAAAATGATGAAAATTAATGCTTTTAAAAAGTTAAATATTAGCATTTTATGTTTGTTTACAAAATTGTTATTATTTTTAATACTCGCTTTTTATTTTAAAATGTAGTATAGTATTAACACATTATTTTATTTTAATGAAAAATTAAAGTGCAATAATATTATCCCTATTATTAATTTTATTTTAATAGTTCTATTTAATATTTAAAGTCACATTATGTGCAGTGTGAGGACCAAACCAAATCTCCAGGTGCTCTTATTTAAATAAACGGCATGCTGCATCAGCCAGTTAGCATATGGCCATGAATGAGAAGTAGCAGCTTATTTGTGACTCTAATCATTTGACTCTTGTGCTGTAGGATAACAAGGTGAGTGGGGTGACATGCTGCTCACGGTTACTCGGCTGTTCCTACCTGTTTCCTTGGGTGCTTCCCAAACCCTGGGTGCACACAGAGTCTCTGTGTTCTCAGGATGAGTTCCTGATCCTAGGAAACAAAGCACTCTTCCAGAAGGTTTCGTACCGGGAGGCAGTGAGCACTGTGCTGGCTGTCAGAGACCCCCGCGCTGCTGCCAAAAAGCTGTGCACGCTGGCACAGAGCTATGGGTGCCGGGATAATGTCGGAGCAGTGGTGGTAGCTTTGCATATCGGAGAAGACAGCTGTACGTGCGAGCCTCCTCTCTCGACCGCAGAAGTCCGAGGACCACCTTTACCGGTCTCTGTGTCCCCTGGCGACCCAGCCACGCCGTCATCTAGCAGTGGCATCGCCTCTGAGTTCAACAGTGAGATGTCCGCTTCGGAAGTGGGCAGCGAGGCTGGGTCCACCGCTTCAGACGAGCACCCCTCTTCAGGACCAACGGCTCGTCCGGAGCGTCGCTGTAGTTTGCATCCGACCACTACCTTGTGTAACACCGGGCCACTGGCGAGCCTCGGGCCAGGGGCGCACCCGGCTCTATTCCAGCGGCAGCCTTCCAGCGCAACCTTCTCAAGCAACCAATCGGACAACGGACTGGACAGCGACGACGAGGCTCCTTTAGAAGGCGTCATCTCAAACGGGAGTAAGCTTGAGGTGGAAGTGGACATCCACTGCTGCGCTTTTCAGCTGCGCTCCGGACCACCGGAAAGTCCCAAGGATCTGGATGCCCGGCATGATTCGAGGGGCTCGGATTATCCCAACAGCAAAATGCGGCGGCAAAACAGCGTGGTGGTTTCTGCCACCAACGGCTGCCTGCTGGCCGTATGCGGCCGAGAGATCTCGGATCTGAAGAAGTCTCCTTCAACCTCTAGTCTCTTTGGGAAGAAGCTCTCTAATGGCTCTGTAGTGGCTCTCGAGGACAGCCACAATATTATTGAGGTAGCACTGGAGGCCCCAAAAAAGAAGTCGGGATATTTCGCCGCACCAGCCCAGCAAGACCCGGAAGACCAGTTAATTATTCCGCCGAGTCTGGAGCAAGATGTGCGGGAGCAGCTGAGAGGCCAGAGCCCTGTAGTTCCTGGGCCGCCGTCCTCAGCGAGAGACACCAACTGGGACCATCCTCAGCCCACAGTCCCCGGTCTCCACCCCACCACCGTCCTGCAACAGGACGTCTACGACACCGCTCTATAGTTGGTGCAAGAGGACCGCACCATTGGAGCATCTCCACATCATAGTGCCACATCAAGGAGGCTAGCACGCTCGAGATAATCCAGTTCTTATTTAGCGCCGTCATCACGTGTGGGTCCATGCATGTGCATTCTTGTGCTGATCCCAGTCCGGAACGGACTGGTGGAAATGTCAGGACCGAGGAAATCTTGAAGATAGTGGAAATACATGGGCTATTCCTGACCAGAAATCACAGCATGGAGCTGGAGTACCTCTTACATCACCATGCGCGAGTTCATTTCGACATTCGCCCTTTATATCAAAGGTCACAGGCTTACGTAGGCTTCATTGATCACATTTGCCTTCTGGAGGAAAGATACTATCAAACTAAACTGAGACCAAAAGATGAGAAAAGTGCCTCTTGAAGATAGGCGTACACTGTTCTGGCGTAAATGCAGTGTTGTTCTCCTACCTTCCCATAGTGGCGACCAGTCCGTAATCTGCACTTTTGACGTCTGTGAGGGATATTTCAGATGGCTCTCTTCCCAAACTGACCTGTCGGAAACATCCCGCTCCATTTCATGCTCCTGATCTCCTCTCTTGTATGCATACGGGATCTCCCAGACAAAGCCATGGGGGTCTCCGGGACCCTCTGCACAGTAGAAGAGTACAATGATCCCATCATAACATTCAGAGGGAATCGGTCTTGTGATGGAGGTCGGAGTGAGATGGAGACAGAAACTACAGTGCTCAGTGGAAGCATCGCCATCGCCGTTTTGGGGAGCAGAAAGACCTCAAAACCTTGTCTGAAATCATAACTTGAGCGGTTTCGGATCGTTAAGAGTACTTGAAGTTTCGAGTGTGCCATGACTAGATGACAGAGCCCATGCTACTGTACACAACCCTGGGCCGTGAATAAGACATTGGGTCTTTGTAGTAGGGCAGTATTGCTGTTGATCTGAGTGAGTTTGGGATATTTTCATATATCATAATCAAGAAAAAAATTATCAGCTGACACTTTTTTTTTTTTTTGGTTTGAAAGGTACTGGATATATATGGTATGTATTGTGCAGTGTGTGTGTGTGTGTGTGTGTGTGGGCATGTATGCTCTATTTTAGCCATGCATGGTACATATAAGGTTCGGGTTTGTTTTTTTATTTGACCCAGGAGACTATATTGGGTCAGTTGAATTTGTCATAGCCACAATCACAGTATCAGGGAATTATTCTGAGCAGTGAAGCATGGTTTGAGGAGACATCTAGTGGTGTTTATTGGAAACAATGTTGTTTTTTCAGGGTTTTCCCAGGAATTAACTTTGTTTTACACAGCTCATTATTAAATTTCAAACTTTCAAAAATAACAAATAATAATAAATACAGAATTAGAGAAATAAAATTAGGGACAATCAAGTGCAAAGCCCATTGTTAATTGTTAGATACTCAATTTAAAAGCCCTTTTTTTTCTTTTGCCAGTTGTAGGATATCGGTTGTATTAAATTATATTTATAAGGTGTAAGATTAAATTGATTCATAGTCTTTAGAAAGGAAGCAAAAGTTCAAATTGACACTGATGCACTTTGAATATAGAAATTACATTTCATAGACGTATCAGCCTTGGTTTAAGCATGTTTGAAAATAAAAAAAATCAGTATTTGGATTTGCAGCTTTGTATCAACTTGAAACTGAGCTTAAGTCTGTTGCATGCTCAGATATTATGTTTAAGCCCTGGAGGGCCAGTGGGGTGCAGAGTTTGGCTCCAGTCCTGATCAAATCACCTGCCTGTGATTTTCTAATGATCCCAAAGACATTGATTAGCATGCTCAGGTGTGTTTGACTAGGGTTAGAGCCAAACTCTGCACCGCATTGGCCCTCCAGGGCAAGATCTGAATAGCCCTGGTTTAAGCCATTTCTCCTCGAGATTAATTTTGTAAATTATAACATTTAGAAGTAGAGTTAGACTTTTATTTTTTTGTTTTTAAATGATATTCTCCATGATCAAATGCAATGTTCGTTGTGCCAAACTTGCATAGGGATTTGTGTTTTCTAATATGTAGGAGAGAAAGCTGCCATGCAACTAATCTGAATCCCTGTATTTAACATCAAGGACAGTTTTGAATTGAACTTTTACTGCCGTTTAACTTCAAGCATTAGTGTTAATTATAATTGCCTACAGACCCGAAAACTGTAGCTCTTGTGCCAAAAGATATGTTGTAGTGCTATCTGAAGGGAAGGTAGGTTATTTTGAGTGTTTCGTTCGTCCCTCGGGTGTTTCTGAGAGCTGAAGCCAGTGGCATGGACGCAGCAGCCCTGCATGACTCATGGTTTTTTGGGGGATTTTTTTTTTTCTATCATGGTTTTTCCACAGTCTTTTTAGTATTTATAGTCTAATTCTCTTTTTTGCACTCAAAAATGTGAAGTACAATTTTCTAGAAACTGATTTCTAGATTCCCTAAATCATTTAGAGCTTTATGCTTAAGTGCATCAAGTATTGTTGTTCAATCTTATAAAGTAAAAGGGTTTTACACTGTATAAGCATTTATTACATAGCTCAGAGAATCTATATGCATAGACATATTTAAGACTTGCATTTTAGATTTGTTGAAATGCATTTAAAATCATCATTAGGCTTTGATCTGTGGCCTCTCTTACCCCCTGAAAAATGTCATCTCTTCTGTTTGGTTGAAAGGCGAGATGTGGTTATTGAGGCACAACGTGCTGATTCATACTGTGTTAAGAGGCAGAGTACAAGCATTTGATGGCGTGCTTTGTTTGCAAGATGTAATCCAAGTCTGTTATTAGCTAGAAGCATTTCATCCCTCGCAGTGCTTTGACATTGAAAGGAAACCGAAAAGGGAAGTAATATTTTGAACCGACATCACTGATACAGCCACTTTATTACCACTTCAAGAGCATCTTCTATAGACCTACAACATGGTGCATATCTGCATCATACTTCAAAATTATATATGCAACAATCATACGTGTCTGATTAGGGCAATATTAATCTGAAAATTCAAGAACAAGACTGGGGAAATGCATTAATGTATGTCTGTGGATGTCAGGTGCAGTGCTCTCTAGTGGAAATAGTGCAAATTTGTTTTCTCTATACTAGTTGCTTTGCCACGTAGACAAATGTTGTATTTTAGATCCCTTAAACATTTGTGCTCTGTGCTTTCCTGGCCAAAACATGATGAGGTGAAACTCACATTCCTGAAAATGTTGGCAAAAATGCAGTTTTCCTTGGTGTAGTAATCAAACACTCATTAAGTTTACATTCATTTGTTAAATGGCACAGTGGAGGTGATTCTTAAAGGAACAGCTGACCCCAAAATCAGCATTATTATTTATGTAACTCTGTTTTTCCAGACATGTCTTCTGCAAACACAAAATAACATATTTTGAAGAATGCTGATAACCAAAAGGTTTTGGTTACCAACTTTTCTCAAAATATCTTCTATATAAGAAAGTGGAGTCATAGAGGTTTGGAATCACATGAAATGTACATTTTGGGTGAACTATCCCTTTAATTATATACTTAAAGAACACGAAGCACAGTTATACAAATATTCACACTCACTTTAAATATTTGATTTTTTATTATAGTTTAACATTTATAGGGCATTTGGTGGGGAGGGGGTTCTAATATTCTATCATGGAGCATAAAGTATTTTTGGTAACGGTTAACTTTTATGCATAATGCATTATGAAGGTATTCATTATAAAGTGTTATAACTTAAGAAATAATTGTAAGAGTTTAAACGCATTATAATTTTTGAAAGCCAATTTTTTCCTTTCTTTTAACGCATTGTGCAACAATGAATAGATAGATTTTATAATTTATGATTTGGATTTTCTCTTTAAGAAGATGACTCAAAAATTCACACATTAACAAACAATTTGAGAAGTTAAAGGTGACGTGTGATCTTTAAAAAAAAATCTTTTATTTTTATTTTTTATAACACCTCCACTCCAAGCTCAACTACTAGCAACATTCATTGGTTCATTCCTCAAAAAAGTGAACATTCTGGATTCATCAGAACATCCGTGTGTGCTTTTGTTTAACATGGCAACCAGTGTCAACCAATGGTGTAAGCTAAGGGGTGGGGCTAACTGTTTGTCTGACCAATGACAGATGAGGTCCGTGTTCAATAAACTTGACTGAAAACTTTTCAATTTGACTGAACAAGGAAAGCATTTGTCTCTTTGTAAATCTGCACAGTGTGAGAGTTGCTGTTAGCGTATGATTGCGGTCTGACCCTGAGAGAGATGAAGCCTGCTTTTGAATGCAAAAACGCATCTTTATCTAGCGTATTCATTGACATTTTTGCACATAATCACAGTTCATTCTGGATCGAGATGAAGTTCCCGTTGTTGACATGTGACCAAAGCTTGATCTTGTCATCATTTGTGCATTTTGTTTTTACAAGATGCTTAATATTTCCTCTCAATGCCAAGAAGCCGAGGTTTATTTTTGTACTTCATAGTTTCATGCAGATTTCTAGGTCCTCCAGTGCAGAATCTAGGATTTAAGCATCCTAAAGTAAACTGTCGCCCATCAAGGTACTCTCTTTGAAGATACTAACTATTCATGTATTTAATGTGAGAAGCATGCCCTATATAAATGAATATAAATATATATATATAAAGAATATATTATCATGTGATTATTTGTATAAAATATGAACTTTTCTGTTTATAAGAAATTGTTTTAATATCTGAAGCATAATGTATATTATATTTTTAAGTTTCTAATTTAGCATGCAGTAAACTGCTGGATATTTTCATTGTGTTAAATTATTGAATTGTTTTTAGTGTAGGAGGTGGTTTGAGTTGTTTTACTGATTTAGTAAAAGGACTAAATGCGAGCACTTTTGCTGTGATGACTGGCTCAGCGTTTCATTTCAGATGCTGCTACGCTTCGTTTTGAGCAGAAAGCTGTATTTTTAATTCACTTTTCAGCCAAGTAGCAATAAATTTTTTTACTGTGAAACACGTGTCTTTGATGTCTCAGAAGTCCTTTATGGGATGTATTTGCTAATGTGCATGTCTCATCTATAGTTGCGTAACAGACGCACATATAAAGAGAAGGAAATGATCTTGCTTTGTTAAATTACAAAAACTGAACAAGGCACCAAAGATAATATAGACTTAATTAAATATGTATGTTATGTAATCTATATATACAAGGTTTCTGCAGATTTTCATGATGGTAAATTTAAGACCAAACCAAAAGTTTAGATAATAAACTGAAGGCAACGAAAAGGTGAGTATGTTCTCTGAGTGTAAACGTCTTGAGAAAAACACCATTTTAGGGTGTATTAGCAATACTTAAAAGTTGGAAAGTACAACTTTTCAACCGATCTCCAATTTTTTAATTAATTTTACAGAAACTAGAATTTGAAAATGACTTCTACTGTACCTTCTGATCACACTGCATTGGTCATTTTTGTTGTTTGCCAGTTCAATGTCTAAAATACTTAAATCATTATACATTTACCTGAGAAACAAAATGGTGTTTTGTATGAAATTGATCAAAAATGAAGCCAGTTTATGGTTGTAACTAATATCTGCCTCAACTTAATTTAAAGGGAAAACCAGTTTTTATACCTCATTGACATATTTCTTCTTCTTTCAAGCATAAACTCTTAAATTTGTGCAATATTTTAAGATTTTAACATTTGCATCTAAAGTAAACAATTTAAATTGTTTAGATATTTATTATTATTTATTTTTTGCAGGGAATGCAACATTTAGCATCATGACTATGAATTTATAACTTTCAGCTCTGATTTAAGCCCTTAACTTGTGGAAGGATGAAAGAAACCCTAATAAAGTAATTCATTTTGTGTAATTCATCTCATTCTCAGTATATTGAGCGTTTCTTTTTAATTAAGGAATCAAATCCAATGTTTGTGAAGAATAAGTTTGTGAATAAGGTCCTTCATCATAAAAACTCTTCAGAAGAAGGCAAGTAAAACCTTTAAAAATGGAGGAACACATATCCTTCTGATACTGTTAAAAATCTCTTCCTGAAATGGCGTAACTTTGACAGGTTGTCGTCTTCTGTCGGCCTCTGCTTCATCTTCCTCACTCTTATGAAGGCTCTGATGGCATACACTGCGCTTATGGGAAATATAATAATCCCCGAACCCCAAACCAGCCTCCATCAATGTCAGCCCCGTTGAGATTGCACTCGAACCCTCTGTGACCTTTGCTACTGTACATGGCTTCCCTCTCTTTGCAGACGAGGTTGTTGTAGATCTGAACACAGAGCCTACTTTTCACTGAAATGGATGAAGTAGGCATTGTTTTGTCTGGGTTTCGTTCAGGTTTCTTGTGTTGTTGTGAATGTACACACCTGTGAAACCTGTCTGACACAGACGCCACAACATTATACACATATTCAGCTCGAGATTTGGAGACATGGAGAATTATTTTAATTAGATTTTGGTTTCTACTAATAAGAAAGCTATGAAGAGTGTTAGAATTGTCTCCACATTTAAAGTCTTCTTTTAAGCAATCGTATGTCAAATAATATCCTGATCGCATTTTTTTTTAATTTACTTTACTTTTTTTATTGTTTTACTTTTACTGCCTTTTCAAATGTTACTACTTATATTCCTGTTTTCAGCAACAACAATGTTGTTTTGGGCAGATCTATTAACAATTATTTTACTTAATTTTTAAGAGTTATAAAAAGAAGGCGTTCTGTCAAACACACAATTCGCCACCAGTTGTCACTTAGTTAGTTCTCCTGAGAATGAAAGTTCGTCCATCTTCTCACCCTCGGAGCATCCAAGGTGTATGTGACTTTCCTCTTTCAGAATAATCCAGTTGAAGTTATATTGAAAATTGTCCTTGCTCTTCGAAGTCTTTCAATGTGGGTAAGCGGGTGTTTGTTGTCAACAGTTCAGAAGATGTGAAATAAAGTGCGCGCATCTGTAATAATACATCTCTCATACAGCTCTGGAATAAATGCACCTTGTAGTGAATTCATGTGTATTTGTAAGACAAATATCCAGATTTCAAATGTAAGAAACACTTTTGTTATAACATCTGCTGACTATATCTGGATATTGTTGAACCCCTTTTTTTTCTTTTTTTTTATAGGCTATAAAGGATTTTGATGAGTGAATTTACTGTGGTGAATATTACATTTTGCAAGAAGTTATAATAGTTTAATAATAAAATAAAATTGTGTCTTTTTGAATATTAAAGAAGCCAAACAGTTCATCCTTAAAAAGCAGAGAGAAACCCTGGAGCACATGGCGATGGATAACATTATAGAATTCAATCCAAAACAGCTGTGTATGAGAACGCAGTAACCGTGAGAGTAAATAATAATTATAATAATGATGATGATAATAATAAAGCCTTTTATACAGTGTTTTTATATTGTTATCATTAAATAATACAAACATTAAAACATTGAGGCAGTACACTTAAAATCATAAAGACAAAAGAAAAAAAGAAAATACACAGATTTGTTGCCAGGCTAACTCCTTTTATACAGTCTCTGGTCAAAGCTTATGGGTCTGTCACGTGATAAAGAAAAGACTCAAACCCTAAAGACTCATGAGATGAACGAATCAATTCTCTTTCCGGCTCAGACTGCATTGTTTAACTCAAACCCAAAGACTTGTCAGATAAGAGGTGAGGTGAGCTTATCATACTCTGAAGACCCAGGTAAACAATGAATTCGTCTTTTCTGTTTATTATAGCATTATAGTTTTGTATTGTTTGTAGTGTGATCAACGTTTGCGTAAGTAGGCTAGCAGACATGTTAGGAAAGTAGCACGTGAGATTTTAATTATATTTGATAAAATTTACGAAATGACTCGAAAAAAAGATTTGTTCATTTTGCTGTACGAGACTCAAAGGTCCGAGTCTGTAAAATGATCCGAACTTCCCATCACTATCACATACACCTAGGATGCTTCGAGGGTGAGTAGAAGATTAACAAATTTTCATTTTCGGGTTAACTTACCCTTTAAGGAAAAATTACCATCCATTAAGTTTTGAAGCTGCTGTGTTATTTTAAATTATATGTTGCTAAAAAAAAGTTACAGAACTACACCTGTTGCCCAGTTCCTCGTAGAAGTAAGCTTACATCCTTGTGGTAGTTGTAGTCTTTAAACAGAAAGTCATTTTATTTTATTCATAAATCAAAAACAACCCATAGGAAATTTCTGAGTGCAGGTTTTAGGATTACAATCCAAACTCCATGCTTTGATTAACTTTTATTGTTTAACTGAGTGAAATGCATGCCCATTGGCAGCAAAGAAAAAAACTAAAGGCATAAGGACTTTAAACATTTGCAATGTGTTCATTATATATGCATTTGAAGTGGCTTAAAGCCATTGTTCTATAGCTTTTAAGTTTGTAGAGAACTAGGAAGATTAAAAATAAATCTATGAATCAACTTTAATATAATTTCTCTCATTTTGTTATTAAGATATTTTTTATTGCAGGTATAAACAACTGCAACAATTAGATACAACATTGGATGACAGTATGAATAGAAGTAATAATACAGGAAGACAACAAATAAAATAAAGTTAAATAAAAAAAAAGTTAAACTAAAGGTACAGAGGTAATAACTCAAATTACGTAACATTCAAAAGAATGAATGTTTTCCCTCACAAATTTGATACTTTTTTGTTGTTGTTAATGTTTTTAAGTGTTGTAATTAGGTCGCCTTAGTTGAAAATTATGTAATTTGGGTAATGTTGAAGAAAATGAACATTTATGAATATAGTGTTTTGCAGATAAAATAAATACTTTTTACTATACATTCCATGTTAATGTTTACAATGAGTAAAAATAACAGGATATATAGTTAAATCAGTGTCTAAATCAGATTTTGTAGCAAAGGATTTTGAAAAGCCAGACTAAAATTCTTAAAAAAAAAAATAAAAAATAAAAAAAAAAATCACTCAATTCTAAAGTAAAAAACCGAGTTTTGATGTAGGCCTAATCTCATTAGTGGGGTATGCAAACATTTTTAAATGTAGTTATTTTACTTAAACTTCTTTAAAAAAATGCCACTCTTTTTCCAGTTAGTCTTATCTATTAAAGAATTTTAACAAAATGCTGTCAAGTAATAACATTGTTAAGTAACGATGCAGTAGCGGTTTTAGGCACGGGCGAACCGGGCAGCCGCCCGGGGCGTAATTTTTTCGTGACACATTGGGGGCGGCAGCACGAGCAGATAAAAAAAAAAAATCCTCTGTGTCGCGAAGCGGTTTTTCATCATTTATATAATTTCACTGTGTGTGGAATTGGCAAATTGGCGCTCCCTGCAGCTGCCGATTTCTCATCACACCGGCGCCCCTGCTTGCTGAAAATGTACACTGAAAATGCACACAGAAGCTTTGTGTAACAGGGTGGGGCGAGAGGCGCGTCTCTGTCAAATGGAACGGACAGGGCGGGGGTGGACGGGGACGGGGGATCCACACTAGTAATATAATTAATAATAGGCTAAAGTCAGTCACACACCTCGACTTTCTTCCAAATAACGCACATTTCATTCATAATGTTATAATACAGGCCTATAGCTCCTGCAAATGAAACTAGGTAATACAAAACGATGATGCGGTCATCAAGGTGAATTGGTTTAGTCTTGACTTCTGGTCCTGAGTGACAGTTGGGGGCATGGGAAATCTGTTGATTGTCGAGTGCCAAATATACAGAGATGGAGAAGAAAAGGTAAAGCCAGGTGCCCAATTTCGAAAAAAAAGAAAAGAAGAAGAGGAGAAACGAGCAAAAGATAAAGGTATGCAACTGTCTCTGTATGATTACAGTATCCATTTCATGAATGAAGGGCTAATGTTAATTGGTGGTGGGTATAACTCTTTGTTAACTCTTGCTATGCTTATACAACAATAATTTGGTTTCAACTCAATCACGAGATCTAATTTATAATATTGTGCTTTGCAATAAAACTGTTACAAGTTCTGTTGTAATTTCCATCAGTTGGTTTAAGGTTAGGCCCTGTAAATAACCAACGGCATTTTCAAATCTGTAGGTTAAAGATGAACATTTGCTATTTATTTGCTACACAGTATGCTAAGTATAGTTTCCTGAATATAGTTTTACAAGTCATAACTAAAAGTGTGTCATGCGTATAATTTGAGGCAGTAACCTAATGGCTAATGGTACCTCCATGAAAGTTAGATTGATATACAGATTTTGGTTGAAAAGTTCCTGAAACCCAAAAAGTTTTTGGTGATTAAAAAATAAAATCCCATTGTTTTTGCCTATACATATAATTTAAAGTCTTTTTATTTTTTTTTAAACAACTGAGTCCCAGTGACCATAGCATAACATGAATAAAATATAATTTTTCAATATATATTTTTTTACTATTTGTTTCTATGCTGATGTGATGACATGGGGGAAAAAATGAAATTCGGGAATTTCCGGGTCTAGGAGGATATAGCGTGTAATGACAGCCAGTTAGTGTGTAAGAGCATGTTTGTGTAACCCTTCTATTATGTTTTGAGTCAATTTGACCCCAGGCTGTTTTAGCTTTATGAAACATTATCCTATGGTCTTTTGATTTCAAATGCAGTTCAATTGCAATTTCAGGGGCACTTCTAAAATATTTTGGAGCATCCTCTGCCACTGGTCAGGATGAGCCAACCACCTCCTCCGCTACACGGAGGAAGTCGTGGCCTAATGGTTAGAGAGTTGGACTCCCAATCAAAGGGTTGTGGGTTCTAGTCTCGGGCCGGCAGGAATTGTAGGTGGGGGAGTGCATGTACAGTTCTCTCTCCACCTTCAATACCACGACTTAGGTGCCCTTGAGCAAGGCATCGAACCCCCAACTGCTCCCCGGGCGCCGCAGCATAAATGGCTGCCCACTGCTCCGGGTGTGTGTTCACAGTGTGTGTGTGTGTGCACTTCGGATGGGTTAAATCAAATGCAGAGCATAAATTCTGAATGTCACTTCACTACACATATATCTGATATTGAGGATGAAGACCTCTTTTCCTCTACTTCTCCCCAGCATGAGCTTTCAGGTGTGTGTGTCGTGGGCTACAAGACAACTGGACAACTGCAATTTAATGTAATTGTAATATTTCTGATAATTTATGAGTAGGACTATGTTTTTTCACTGCTATGTGTTTTGAGTAATATGCCAATATGCCGTCTGATAGCAATGCCTGGATCTGAACCCCCACTGAGCCCCACTGGTGAGGATGAGCCTCTGTCAACCGACCCTACTAACTGGCCCTCACATCTGGGGGGGAGGGGAGCGCTCGAAAGGGGTCTCGCCCAGGGTGTATTTCAATGTAGAACCGCCACTGTAACGATGACTAAGAAAACGGTGCAAGTTTGAATTTGCACGTCATTTTGGCGCGCCCGCCCGCCCTCCGCGCACCATAGACAGTAAAAGAAATGGACACAGCGACCCCATTGGAACTCAATTGAGACAAATGAAGCCCAGTTTTAGCGTTTTTTAGCACTTCCGTTTCTGGCGCGCAGACTCAAACGAAGCTTGACGACGTCAGCAACCTGTCAGACAGATGTAAATCTTCTAGTAGCTGTGCGTGCAAACTGCCATCATTAATCTTGCAGAGACGGCGAGCTTGAGCGGGGAGTTCTTTGTCGTGAGTGAGCAGGAGTAAGTATTCTGATTAATTATTTTGTATAGTATTTTAAAATGTAACGCCAGTACGCCATATTAAGTTAATTGCCTGCGAGCTTCTCCTCCTGTCTGTACGGTAATGCGACAGAGAGCCGAGTGGTTATGACGCAATCGTTAGCCTATTTTTTACAAAAACTGTTTATACGGGGCCATAATGTAACATAGAAGGTAATGGAGCCCTTTATACATTGTCGTGTATCTTTAGAAATAAATAATGGACAAACAGAGTCTTTAAACGCCTCAGATGTAAAGTTATTCGCTGTCAAAGTGACGCCAAAATGAATGGGAGTCAATGGGAATGCTAACGCAAGTGAAGTTCTGCTAAAAGATGGCAGCCCCCACCCGACTTCAACTTCCGGTCGAGTTCCTTGCCCCTTGCCGCGCACGCACACGATCTCGCAGGGCGCGCTCTCGAGTAGCACACACTGGCGCGTGATAAAGATGGCGGCGACGGTGGTGGAAACAGCGTGATATGCTGGAGTAGTAGCACTAAACCGGGGTAAAACCACTGTATGACAGACCATAGCGAAATGGAAACCATGTCACAGTAGGCGTTTACTGGTAACATCAATACCGAGTACTACAAACTCACCTCCCCCCCCAGACAACATTCATCTTGTGTTTGTGGAGAAATCTCACAGGGAGCATGGCTTCGCAGAGCAGCCAGGTAGGAAAACACTTCTGCCGCTTTCTGTGTTGCGCTTTAGCTCGTAATGGCACGCGGTGTGTGTTATTAGTCTCAAGCTGTACGTGACTCTTTGTCGGAGTGTGTGTTTTGGGCGCGCGTGTGTGTGTGGCCCGCGCGCTGCTGCTGCGGCCTGGCCACGCGATAATAACGGTCATTAGCAGACGAGCGTTTCTGAACCTACCGCGCTTTGACGACGTTTCTGTCGGATATCCCGTGTCTACCGCCTCCACCGGGTACTGTAAGAAGGTATGAAGTGTTTCTACAAAGTGTCTTTAGTTTAAGCGAGTTGAAATCGAGTCGCGTCATGTGGCTTATGTAGTATAATAGGCCTGTTGATTGGGGGCGGTATCGCTTCCTGTCTTCAACCTCATTCAAACTCTCTCGTTGGAGTTTTTCGCTTGTTTATTGCGCACATGACATCCACCACATATTCAGTGACAGCTCGCCACTGCCAGAATGTGATTTAGCAGCTTAACTGCGGGTTTGAAGTCTGTTCACTTTAAACGAGGCACATTGTAGATGCTACATCGTTGTAGCTCTGACTGTTAGCCGCGTGCTGGACGATAGCGTCTCGATAACGCTTTCCCTGAGGTCCTGATTAAACCAGTTGTTTGATGTCGTAAACAGGCCTGTCATATTCAATATAAATCGTGTGCTGTCTTTAAGTTTGTCACTTTCTTAAAGTCAAATGGCTTGTATCTCTGCGCTGGTTGCCATATGGCTGAATTGGGGACTTATTCTTATAAATATATAAAGTTATGAGTATTTCTGGTAAGTGGAAGATGTTTGGCTGCTGAAGTGCTGTAACAAGGAATCTAAAATACACGAAGCACGAGATCCTGTTAAAATGTTAGTTAGCCAGGCTACCTGTCAGTGTTCATGTAAACATGAAGAATGTTTGTTCTCTGAATTCTCCCATGTTTGGGTTGCTTTTTTCACCTGGCTAAATTTTAAACGTAGCTTTAATTCTTACAGTATTGTTAGGTTTATCATTCACTTACTCTCACTGCCATGCTCACAGCAAATTTCTCTTTAGATATGAATACGCACAAGTGGTTGGCGATAGCGTCAAGATCAATTTGTAAACCTATATTATGTTTTTTTTTTGACAGCACTTAAAATGTCTGATGCACTGAGGATCCTATAATTCACTTTATTAATTTACTGTCTTTGTACCAGTTCTTTCTTATATATTATTAAATGGAACTATTGAAGAAAACGGTGTCATTTTTTTTATTACTGAGAATGGCAAACACTACAGTACTTTCAGACACAATTTACCCATGTATGGTAAGCATTCAGCATGAATATAAGTTAAGGTAGTCTTTGGAAATCTAATAAATATTTATTCCCACGATTAGATCCTATGAAGTGTGTGTTTGTAGCCTGCATAAAAACACACATGCAATGGTCTGATACAGAGTTTGTCACATTCATGTCATATTCTCTCTGTGTTGTGTATATATTATTAGTGTTACCCCTGTCTTTTTTTCACGTAGTACAAATACACATTTCTTATTTTTTTGTGAAAAATACTATAATAGGACTACAGAATTAAAATGTGTGCCCATTTTATTATTCCTGTTAAAAAATGTCAAGCCTTTTGATAATTTCCTATGTTATAACACCATATCTTGAATGATACATTTTTATTTTATTTTTATTTTTAGTTGATAATTTGTCAGTGTTCATTTAAAAAGTGTTGTTTTTCAGTGTTGCATGTAATTTTTGATTTAGACAAAGTGGGATTAAAAAGATTCTCAGAAAAGATGTCATACCCTGTGAGCAAAGTTGGCAAGATGTAGTGCATTTCGATAACATGAACTAGCATTTTCAGGGGAAAAACACTCTGGATCAAAATAATCAGGACAAAATAAGGTTTCAATTGAGTATGAGGCAAATTAAAGGGTGAACTAACGTTTTAAGTTCGTCTTAATTCATTTTTAAATTATATTTTAGTAAATATGCGAATATATGTTTTGCTTAAGTCATTTTATATTTTTTTATTAAATAGTGTGTTAAGTCATCTATATACTGGCCAGCAGCCACCCTGCTGTCAAAATAAAGCTGGCCTTCAAATAAAGCTGTATCGGTTGAGCACTAATATGCACCGCTTATTTTTAGTGAGACTGGTTTACGTTGACTAACTGTAACTGCTGCGACTGCATACACAAGTTGAGTTAACTGATTTAAAGTAAATTCACAGCCTTGTTGGAATCCCACATTGAGTAAACAATAGTTTCCGACTTAATTAAGTGCATGCTTGACATGAATGTTGCCCTGTACCCCTTAGATTCACTTGGCATTGGTCACACTTTCAACCATTGGAAATCTTTGTGAGCCGATGTGTCTATTAATGGTGTGTGACGGTCTTTGCAAAACAATGTTTACAAGGATTGGGCAATGTTGGATTGAATATGTGAGATGAATTAGATGAAGACGAGTCTTGTAATAAAAGAAATGGATGGAAGTTAGATGTCCTGCAATTCAGGGTGGGGCAGGTTATGAAGTGCCAAGTTTAGAGGATATCCCTCAGTTGTAGCCTGTTATAGATGAAATATAATAAAAATAAATGCAGGCAGCTGATGGGCACTCTCCAAGTATGATGACATCTGCTTTAAAAGCTCAGTGAGCTGTGCTTGTGGGATGATGGTACAACAGGATTTATGGCTAGCAGCACAACAAGTAAAACTTTGTTCTTCTCCTGAATGTGTGTGCGTGTGTATAAAATATATGGAGATTTGTTGCTCTAAAGAAGCATTGGGGATATGCAGATTTGTCGAATCAGTAATTGCTGGCCTAAGCAATATAAAGCTTTTGCCATAGCATAATAAAGTATAGCCATATCTGAAAGCGTTTGGATGTGGTGATGGGAGAACTTGTTATGCGATCCTTTTTAAGGGAAGGTCTGAAACCAGAAAATCCAGTGACTTGTCTGGTTTGTCTTTATCTGTAGGGGGATGACACCTTTTACATAAAACCACATTCACAGCAGCTCTTTCTATATCTTCATAAATGTGGTTTAACAGTTTAACGTACTGGAAGATGAGGTCATTTAAACCATTTTTAAAACTACTTGAATTAAGCAACCTATCATGTTAAAGTCAGCATGGAGCTAAAGCTGTGATCGCTAGTTATTCCCTATTGTACGGTGTATCTGAGAGAAACTGCTTCTCAAACAAGTAATGTAGACCTGGTCTTGAATTTGTCAATCCAGTATTGATTGGATTGTTTGCTTATTGCTACGATCTCATGTGAGTGACGGGTTGCTGGAATGGTGGGATTTTTGTGGCCTCAAACCGGTGCAGACGTCATCAGAGAAGGGATGTTGTTGGCAAGGTGAATTGGGAAAAATGTTTTTGATTAAAAATTATTAGGGATAGGCATTCTAAGCAAAAATAATATTTGAAAATCGCTGGGCATTATTTGATTATTATTCAAAAATTACAACCCTCCCTAGGGCTGGCCAATAGACATGGGATCAATGCTTTCGATCTGTATGATTAACTGTTTAATTCAGAATCTAGGATAGAGTTCGACCAATAGTGGATTATGCCGATACCGATAGCTAGGTTGGGCAGCACTGGCCTATAGTTTTTTAAAATTGATACTGAACAAAAACAAATACAATGCTTTATTAAAAAAAAAAAGTACTGAATCGTAGTAGTAATAATAGTAAATGTTGAAATTACCACACTCTAATAGGGCCCTATGAAATCAGTTTTTCCCTAAATTCCATTTGTTTTCTTTTCCAAATTGCTTTTTTAACTTAAATTTTTCTCTACTTTTTTTTTTAAATAGTTAAATTGAAGTTTATTAATCATAAAGCAAGTCTAATTAAAATCATGAAACTTATACATTTTCACGTCAGTTTAATAAGTTTAACAAAAATGACATGTTTAGGGCCCTATGAAATGTTTTATCAACACGTATAATTATTTGAATGCAAAAATGTATTTTTTTCTGTAAAAAAGCATAATGATTCCCCCCCCCTCGGAAATTCAGTTTGTATTCATTTTTATTGTTATCAAATGAAGGCATTAAACATTAATTTAATTTCTTTTAATTACTGAAAATTAAGCAAACCTTTGTTTGGCAAACAAAGGGGATTTACTATTAAAATTGAAACATGGAAGAAATGTTTTGTGATTAATCCTTAAAAAATAAGGTTTGTTTTATTTTAGTAGTAGTAGGCTATGTATATCCTGCTTAACAATAGACTTCAATTCTATAATTAAATCAACTAATGGAATATTAAAAAATTGTTACCCATCCCTAAAAGTTATGAGGGCACATAAGTTTGTGTGGATAAATAATTTCTAGTCACTGTAGTATTCAATAAACTAATAAGAATTGGCAGTTTTTGTTTCATTGTGACTTTAACACTTCCTCACTTATGAGCATCACCCATGGCTCTTTCGCATGCATGAAAGTGTGAGTGTGTTATCACCAGAGCATGTTGAAAATATTCATGTGGTTAATTTGTGGTAATCCCCAGTCCAAATGAAGAGCGATGAGGAGCTTAGTATGGTACGTGTGGCACGCCTGTTGAAAAGGGGCAAAGAGACATTCTTTCTGTTGTGATGGTACTCGCCATCCAGAGGGCATTAGATTACGGCTTGCCGTTTGTCTCTTGTGGTGCCATTTCAGCAGTGTAGGTCAGTGATTTGCAAACGGTTACATGTGCTTGAACTGCAGTTTCTTTTTTTTTCTTGCTCTCCCTTTTCATGCAGCTAGTGGTCAATGCAAAGGGGTATTATGTACACGCTTGCAGAGCCTGTTGAGTTTTTCATCTTTGAAACTTTTAGTTCATCTAAAGACTGTCATGAACATGAAGTTACTGAAATGTAAACTTTAAAAAAATAATTTCATAGTTCCTTAATGGTCGCTGTAGTTAATAGTTTTAATTAAATTTAAAAGTAAGGACCTATGAAATAATTTTTTTCTAAATTCAGTTTTTCCTTTTTTCTTGACTCATTTTTAATAGTTTAAAAAGATTAATATTAAATGTAAATTTTATCAATCCAAATTATTAAAATCATGAAATGTTTACATTTTCACATCAATTCATTAAAAGATTAACAAAAATTGTTGTTTAAGGCACTATTAAATGTTTTATTTTTTTCTCACCATATTTTATATTGTTACCAAATTCTGTTTTAGCATGTCTATTTGATTAAGAAAAAAAAAAAAAAACTTTTTTCCTCCAAAGTAGCTTTTTTTTTAATTCTTTTGTGTATTTAAAAGGGTCCTGTTATGCTCTTTTACAAAGTCTTGATTTTCTTTTGGGAGTGAACTAGGACATGCTCATGCTTGGTGGTTTGAAAAATGCATAATTGTTTACATTATTTACATTATTACAATACCTTTTAGGGTTCCAAACTGTGCATTTGCAACCAAAAATAGCAGGTCCTCATCTCTCCTGCCCAGCGGCACTGATATTCACCTGATAAACGGAGCTCAGTTGAGCAGCGTGAGAGAGGTTGACATGGAGATGTGTGAAATGAAAGTATGAGTTTTTTGGGGGCAAATATTAGGGTGAGAAAGAAAAAAGGCAGATATTGATATATCAGTCTATATTCTTTGTGTATATTCTACACTGATTTTTTTTCCATTCATCCAATTAAAGAAATTTAGGGTAATGATTAACATTTTATATATATTTCTTTACTTTAGCCAATGAAAAATAAATAACTTGTCTTTGCTATCAGCATAGCAGTGATGAGAAAAGCCACGATTCTGCATGACAGAACCTATTGATGCCATGTAGACAGAGAAGAGAAGTGCTCCAAGAACTGAACCCTGAGGCACCTCAGTAGTTAGATGTTGTGACTTGAACTCCTCACCTCTCTGAGATACTTTGAAGGATCAATAGGTAAGACTCAAACCAATGGTTTGTGGTTCCTTAGATGACCTTTGCCAATAGGGTTGACAGGAGGATTTAAGTGTCAAAATCAGCAGACAGATCCAGCAAGTATTGAATATTTGGAGTCCGCTCTTGCCAGTCTCTGTTGAAATGTACACTTCTGAAAACAGTCTGGTTGCTGTTGAGGAGGTTGTTCTGTGTGAAAAAGGCACAGACTTGGTTGAACACAGCTCAATATGCGATTGGGCATGGGCACTTCTAAATACAGTGAATACTATAGCACATCGGGGAACGTGCCATTTCCACAGCCTGGAAACCCCATAAATAAAGCAGCTGCGCTATATTCTAAATCATTATTCAATATTTTTAAACAGTCATTCAGATTTGTGTATTTGCTATGGTGCTCATCACAGTGCCAAATACTTAAATAGTCTATTAAAGTTAGAAAGTAAATATTTAGACTTTTCTTTTTTTAAATCTGGATTACAACATGCCCTTGATATTGTTTGAAAGTGTTTTGATTCTTTTGTTCATTTACACTTTACACCAGGGGTCCAATAGCTACCATTATTTAATTCATTAGTTAACAAACTTAAGTATTCCAATATTTAATAAAACGTTGTTAAAATTTAAAGTTGCAACTGTTATTTAATGAGCTAACCTATACTAAGACTTGTTTTTTTTTTTTTTAACAGATTAATAACTTCTGTAGCAAATGTAGCTATTGCTCATCGTGAATGTTAATGCATTAACTAAGGTTAACTAATGAGGTCTTATTGTAAAATGGTACCTATAGGACTTTATAGTTCTCTTGCACTTTAATCTGTGTAAAACTGACCTATTATATATTTTCTGTATTGCTTTATTGTATTTATTGGTTCAGTTATTTTTATAAGTTATTAAACCTGTTATACTGTACTTTTCTGAAACTAAATTTCAATACAGTGATAATACTGTATACCATGATAAAAGCATCTTCTCTGATGACTTCTGTTGTAAACCACACTTTTAATTAATCTGGAGTACCTGTTAAGGCTAAGGTAGTAAAGTCAGATTGCAGTTTGTGGCAGGTCAGAACACTAAAAATCTATCAATGTTAAAACCTTCACAATATATTCAGTAATGTTTAAATGTCTGTGCTCAAACAATGTTACACATTGGCCAAAGTGAGTGCTTGAAGGACCTCTCTCTGCCATTGCTTTGCCCTGTAAAGTGGGACACAAGAGAGCCATATTGCCATGCTGCATGACTCATCAGTTTCCAACTTGCTCTTTACTTTCACCCAACCTGATGTTGCAATAATGATGGCTGCCATGTCCTCACATACCCTCATACACAGTGCTTTAATTGTGTTTCAATAAGTGAGCTAAATTTAATAATGGAATCATTTTGGTGCTGACTGATGCCAGAAATACCACTTCAGTGTTATGGTGTGCCATCATTTTAGTAAATGATTGTGTTTGCAATTAACATGAAGTTAAAATACCTTACAATTATTAAGTGACACCTAACGTTGTGCTTCTGTTTGATTTTAATTATTATTTTTTTTTGTTCACAGTACATCTTTGGGGAGTTCAGTCCAGATGAGTTCAATCAGTTCTTTGTGTCTCCCCGCTCTTACGTTGAGGTAAAATAATCACATGCATGAATTAATTAAATGTTAAAGGCTTTCCATTAAAATGCTGTTCAATGTGTTAAGCATTTTCGAAGTGATTAGTTTTACTGTATTGTCATTAATAACTTGCTTATTTTCAAAAGTCTTACCATTAAGGTATTCTGACGAGGTAGAGCCTGTTTTTGTAAGTTTTAAATATGTAAAATAACCATGTATTTTGTAAATTCCACTTTTCCCATTCTCATGTGCAACAGTTAAGCACAAAATTAAAGTTCACTTTCAAAATATAGTATTTGCCATTTTAACCCTAGTTCCAGTGTTTAATTTGTTTCATTCCAACTTGCATGTAAATTTAAATGAGCAAGTGTTGGAACGTCTGAAACTGAATTTTCATTAACTATGCTTTCAATGTGTCAGTGTGTCAACATGTTTTGACTGTGAATTAAACTCCAGTCTTCCACTCCAAAGTACGCTATAAACAAATCTGGGCCTGTTTAGTTCAAAATACATGTATTTAAATTTGTAGGTAATGAAGGTTTGTTTGTGTATATGTACTAAGGGGTGTAACTGTACGCAAAAATGACTGTTCGGTAAGTACCTCGGTTTTAAAGTCACGGTTCGGTTCATTTTCGGTACAATAAGGGAAAGAAATGCAAACATTAAACTGCAGGTTGTTTATTACTATAAACTTTTTTTTTTTAACAATTTGTTTACACTTAAAAAAAAAACTTTTTAATAAAGTATATATAAAATAAAAAAAGAATAAGAAATAAAATACTGCTGCAAAGTTTTCCACTGAATAAAATACTCTTTCAAACCAATATCATATAATAAAATATAATTAAAAATATAAATAAATAACTATGATTACAGTGCAGGATTACCAATCCCAGCTTGTAGGCCTGCTCATATTTAAAAAATATATATAACTTTTCCAAAATGTAAAGTGCAGCATCAACAGTTTCAGTTTTTAGACCTGCTCAGATTTCGTTATTGCGTCGGCCCGATCAGAATTAAGAGCAAAGGTCTGTTTAAATACCGACGGGAGCTGCGTTTGAATTACAATCATTTTTTCCTAGTTGTAGTGATGTTCACACTCGTGTGATGCCTTTTGAAAACCTTAAGCTGGTGACACACCGGCATATTGCACCTCTCAAACATAGTCTATTTTGCCATCAATACTTTTGCCGGTGTCCTTTATCATTAGGCTTTATATTTATGCTCAACATGAAGTATAGATATTGTTGTCGTGAAGACAATATCCTGGTCTGTCGGCAGCCTCCCTCTATGTCACCTACAGTAGCAGCAGCGCACCAGCGCCGCATCAGGCACGATTCTGGTGTGTAAAGACACAGAAAACACGAAGCAGCCGTCACGCAGCAGAAACGCGCACACACACGCCATGCAGCCAGTATGTCACCGGCCTTAGAATCAGCTGCAGGGTGGGATTTGCGCTGAACGTGGACACTTCCGCCACTTAATATGTTCGTTTGGAAACATGAAAATGTACCTATGTTCCGCACACAAAATATTGCATTCGATCATTCGGTACACATGTGCACCGTATCGAAAGCCCTGTACCGAAACGGTCCGGTCCGAATACACGTACCATTACACCCCTAATATGTACACATTTTATTGACTTGATTTGACTTGATCTCATGTACATTTCTTTTCAGCTTCCCCCCTTCAATGATAAAGTCTCCTGCGTCAGCCACTCCTCAGGTAAGATCAAAGCCTCACTTGAAATGTTGCTACATGTACTGATTTAGGATTAAGGATATGAGTTATAGATTACAATATGCTTAACCACAATTACTGTCACACAAGCACACAATAGTTTTCATGTAGTATGTGTTAACCATAGCTTACATCTTCACACATAGAAAACATTTTAAATATTCATCTGTCCTGTTCACATCCTAATCCTTAATTTGTAGAATGGTCTTCATTCATCACTGAGTTGAATATATACCTCCTTAGGCTACACGCCCATCTCTGTAGTTTTAATAATCTTTCCCAGGACAGTATCATATTGCCCTCTAGGGTAGTTGTGACCTTCACCCTCATCTGTATCAATTATTTAGGAGGTTACTGCACTCCTGCTGTGCCTTACATAACGGAATCATTGAGACGGCAGGTTTGCGGTGAGTTTTCGGTCCACTACACAGTGCCTTACTCCTCTGTTTTTGTTGCAGAACTCAACACTCAGGTTTTAAACACTGACAGCTTTCTAAACTTTCCCCTTTTATCAACCTTAAACCCTTACTACTCATTCTTGCCTGTCCATCTAATCTTTGGAGCTTTGCATGCCTAGGCGTGTCTCTGGTGCATATGTGCATCTACCTGCAGTGCTTGGAGTTGATGGGAGGCTTTTGACATTTTTATTTTTATTACTCTTCTGGAAACTCTCTTCCAAAAGCCATCGCATCTCGAGACGTGGGCTAAGAATATGACTTCATGGACCGTCTTTCAGGATCTCTAACTCAACCTGCTTATGAGCCTGTCTTTCATGCTTTCCTAAAATAAAACCTCTAAAATGAATACTAACAGGAGGATGTGGTCTTATCTATTCATTTTTCCATTGCTAGGGATCTTGTTCCCATGATGACTGCAGGTTGCTTTGATTTAGCTGATTACTGATTACTTTTAAGACTCAAAGTCTTACAGTAATTGTGACTAATGCTGTTTCATTCACTTTAAACTATCCTTCACTGCTTAGCCTGCACAGTTCAGAACTACAACCACTTTATATGTATCCAATCAAATTTGTTGCATTTAATTATTAACTACATGATTTGTTGTGAATACAATTTTGTTAATATTTTTAGCCTGAAGTTGCCTGTAGATATGGCAGTTTTGCTGAGCCTTTTTACATATAAATCAGTCTTAACTGAAATGTTTTTATCTACAGGAGAGGACTACCAGCATATCGAGTTTGGCGTGGATGAGGTAATGAATGCAGAGTCTGTGGCAGTGAAAGACTCGCTGTACAAAGTCTCCAGCACTCTTAATCCTCAGGCCCCTGAGTTCATCTTAGGCTGCCAACCATCTCAGAAGGCCCTTCCCACCGCCGCACCAGTCGCTGATATCCCAGATGATGCTGACTTTAACTCCCTATGCTGCAGCAACTCTGAGACTGAGACTTCAGTCCTGGGAGGCCACCAGGCCTGCTCAGACATGGATGGGGTTTCGGGCGGCTTAGGACAACGAAAGAAAAAGAAAAAACGACCGCCGGGATACTACAATTATCTGGAGGGTTCCAACAGCAACAGCACTGGTGTGGCCACAGATGGAGTTGGGGTCTCAGGCCTGGTTAACGGACATACTTCAAATGCTCCACTCATGGGTTCAGAGGACATGGTAGGGGACATGTTATCTGGGGCTGAGCTCATCCCCCCAAATTCAGTAACATCCAGCATATCCACACCCCAAACCGCCCCTCTTTCCCATCAGAGGACTTGTGTAAGCCCTGACAATTCGACATTGGACTTGACTAGCGGAGCTGCCTCTTTTTCAGACAGAAACGGAGCAGCTTCTTCATCTACTTCTTCTTCGTCCTCTCAGAGCAGCGGGGTGGCACAGAGTGCCAGGACTGCAGAGCAAAATGCAGAACCCCCAGCTCTAGAGAGTCCAGTACTCCTGGGTAACGGAGGGCACAGCTCCTCTCCTCCATCTCCTCTTCCCCCTGATGCTGCTGTGGCCACCCTCACAACCACAACTCCTGCTACTACTGATGAGAGGGAGGCCGAGGGCTCGGGGGAGGCTAACGGGCTGCCAGAGACTGCCTCAGCTGCCAAAACCACAGACGGACTGCAAGACCCGTCTGAAACGGGTGAGGTGCAGTCAGCTTCCTCTGTAATCCTTCTTTCCTTAGACTCTGAAGTTCAGCCGCCAGTCTCGCCCAGTCCCACTGCAGCACCTGTGGCAAACCCCCCGAAATCCTGGGCCAGCCTCTTCCACAACTCCAAGCCTCTGCCTGGAGGTCCTCAGGCTTACGTTGAGGTGAAGAGCGTGCCTGCTGTGGTCGCGTTCCCTCCAGCTGACTCAGAGTTGCCTGAAAAGGCCAATGAGGTTCGCGAGGGCCCCGTCCCCGTGTCTGAAGACCCTATGGCCCCGAAATTGGCAGGTAAAATGTGACAGGACAGTGTTGGAGGTTTAGAATCCAGACTGCAAAGAATGTTGTATTGCACATAACATCTATGCATATATTGGTATTTACTCACCCTCATGTTCTTCCAAATCTATCAGACTTTGTATAGTCCTCATACCAGAAATGATGTATTTAGTAATCTATGAAAATTCTGTCCCTTTTTCCTGTTCCACTAAAACTTGTATGCTTTAAAAGTTTGTAAAGACCTACTTAAAATGATCCATGTAATAAATGGATTTAATTTAGGCTTAACTTTGATCATTGTACATACATGGAGCATATGAAAACTGGTAAACAGAAGTTCTCATGCAAGCACATTTGATCTTAATGTGTTCTATGTATGTGTGTTGATCAGTTTATATTCATCTTAATTCTGTTTATATATAGTGATCATGTCTCTTTAGAACACTTGGATTAAACTGCTTGTAGCTAAAGAAACATCAAAAAGTTGATAAAAGAAATATAATTGCAATCTGTATTCAGACAGATTACAATTATATTTCTTTCATCAACTTTTTGATGTTTCTTTGGGTCAGCCAGCTTTAAATAGAGGAATAAATATTTCTTATGTTTCATTAAATATCTAGGTATCTTTATATACCTTAGATATCTTTATTTCTATTTTGAAGATATGGATTCTTGATATGGAGCAAAATGATGGTGAGTGATGATGACAGTTTAAATTTATGGGGTGAACTATCCCTTTGTGTTTTTGTCAATGTTTTAGAAGGTTCACGTGATCAAGGCCCCAGCCTATATTCAAATGACAAATAATCAAACCCGTCAAAACCCTTTTTTTTTTAGCATGTTTTTGTGTTCTGCTTTTGGTACCAAGAACCTTGGATTTTCACTGGTATTGGTACAGGATACTGAAATTTTGGTACCATGACAACACTAGAACTAACTTGTTACCTTTTTCAGAACTTAAATGTTCAATGTTTAAATTTCTTAAAAGCTTACTCTCTTTGCACCAAACCATGTGCCATTCTGTTATTTATATCTGCCTTTTAAGAATCTTCACACAGATCTTTTGCCTAAAATGACTGTTTATTGTGACTGCATCTGTCAAGCTAAAGACCAGAAAAAAAAAAAATATGAAAGTGGTCCATTCATCTTGTGTGCTGTATTCCACATGAATTTGGATATTACTTTTTCTCATATACTGTTTTTCACCTGCTATATAGTAGAAAAGTATGTACTTTTGGATGCAGCCAGTGATCTCTTGTCGTATAGAAGGATACTGAGTAAATGTTCCTTAGATTTCCCGATATGAAGATGAGTAAATAATAGCAGAAAGTTAATTTGTTGAAACTATTCTATGATTCATGTTTCTGTCCACAAGATGGCAGCAGCATGTTTTGTTGATCTGCTGATGGCACCCATCAGCCCTCTCTGCGACTCCTAAACACTTCAGATGGGTTATTATTAGGGCCTATTTGCTCAATTCTTTTAAAAACCACATTTCCACAGCCTGTTGCTCAAACTAATCATGACAGATCTTGAGAAAAGGCCCACCCAGGTGCTGTGTTTACCCACCATATTTCCAACATTATTGGTCAGAAAGAGAATTAATGGGAATCCCAGTCTGTCTCCAACTAAAGTTCAAGAGCAGGGTGGTTTTAACAACTGTGACCTGATTTTGTGACCTTGGAACCAATCACAGGGACTCTCCACTGCATGAAATCCTTCTTTGGGTTTCCCCTGCTGTTCCTCGAATATGAGAAATCTTTCACAAGAAAACGGTGATAATTTCCAAATCTCTGACTTCTAAAACGACTGTCTGGTGTATAGACTTGTCATATTGTGATTGGAGGTATTCTATTGATCTCAGCTTTGGCTTATGTCCCACTCTAACATTCTAGACTCTTCTCCTTTCTAAATTCATGTTCTGTTGCATAACAGGAAGAGTTTTCTGCTTGACTGATGGCATTTATATGACTATTTCAGATGTGTTTTTCTTCAAGGCAGCTAATGGAAATGGCATTCATGATCTTATGAAGATCAGCTCCTTTTTTTTTTATTATACGTCTTGTGCCAAAAGATGATTGTGAAACAAGTGTCTTTTTGGCAGCATTCCTTTTGTCATTTGTTCTTCTCTTCTGATGCAAGACATTTGGACAGGCACTAAGTGAAGAGGAGTCTCAGATCTTGTCCTGACCATTGGCTGCCCTTGTATGTTATTTTTGGTTTTGGAGTGGCATTTTTTTTTTTTATTAAGGCTCTCCAGTTGGATTTCTGCTCTAGCTGCTGTTTTGAGTTAGTCGTGAATGTGATGTGACCTGGTTTAAATCTATCCAGCCACAGTCACACAAAGCTGCAAGCTTAAATTAAAGAATTTAGATTTACACAACCCTCTACATTCATTGTGAATAAGTCACTCGCATATGCTACTAAATTTGAGTTCTGGTGAAAAAATGATGGCTAATATTAGCCGATGGCTAATAAATTCTCAGATTTTACTCCCCAGTGTGTGAGTTGGAGGCTAGGTATAAGTTTAGCACCGATATATTTTCACTCACGAAACACTTTCTGCCTGAGTGCTTCTAAATCGCTTTCTCTCACACATGCAGAGAGACCGAGAATTGACGTGCTAAATGGAATTGGTATTCTTTGTTGTAGTTGAGTTCTTTTTGGAGTTCAGAGTTCATCTCATTGGCCGGCGCTCAACTGTTATCTTCCCTGTTTTGATTTCAGCAAATCAGTTTCTAGCGAATTCATAAATCCAACAGCTCATTAAACCTTGCTGCATTTCATATTATTCTTCTTAGTACAATTCGTGTCATTTTCAGTATTTCTGTCAGTTATTTCCCAATTTTTTTACAGAAACACTGAATAACCAAAAAAGCACCCACCACCAGTCCTAAGTTCAGTTAAAATGACTAATATGCTTACATGGTTTTCAAGTAAGGTTACTAAAGTTCTGTCATTAAATAATACTTGATTATCATATTATAATGCTTGACTGACTAATATTAAGTGTACTTTTGGAAATGTAAAAAAAATCTGCCATTTTACAAATATATCTATATCTCAATCAGTCCTGTGAGTAAACAAAAAAATTTAAATTGCCAATTAAATCCCCTTTATTTTTTTCTGATATCACTTAAGCCACACAGGCTGTTGACCATTGTTAACCAGTAGCCAAATAGCTTCATTTTTTATTTCTACCTTCAGTGTATTCCCTGTTGTTGTTGTTGGGGTTTTTTTCTTTTTTTTTCTTCTTTTTTTCGTAAAATTGGGTCATTTCAGCATTCAAACCAGCTTGTCATAGAATCATTAATGTCTTATAACCAGTATAAAATAAAGAGATTGCTGGTTTCAGTTCTGCTTTGCATGTCACTTTAAATCTATTCCAATATTGATAAATTCAAATTTCCACGTTACCATGGGAGCTGTACCATTGTTTCAGTCTCCCTTCCTAGGCGTGGTACAAAATTCTCCTCATTTTTACCACATTTAGCTTCATGTGCATCAGTCACATGATGCAAGGTTAGAGTGATGGACATCACATCTTTCATTCTTACTCTTCAGATTGACAAGTTTGTCTAGATTTGTCTTTTTTTTTTTTTTTTTTTGAATGGAAAAACATCTATAAATGCCCCCACTCACTCATGCAAGGCTTTGTTAAAGATAGGCAACCCATCTATTACTTCAGCTTGAAAATATGTAGTTTTCTATATCCCTAGTATTTAATCTGCGAACATTGCTCATTTTTCTTTCCATTTGTCAGAATTAATCGAGAATGTGAAGTTGATCCACAAACCGGTGTCTTTGCAACCAAGAGGACTGATAAACAAAGGAAACTGGTGCTATATCAATGCTGTATCCTTTTTCTTTGCCTCAGTTCTTACAGTCTTACTGATGTTGCTTAATACTGAATTGATCAGGCCATCTTGTCCGGTTTATTTATTTTTCCTTGACACTGAGCTTCAGACCCTGCAGGCCCTGATTGCATGTCCCCCCATGTATCATCTGATGAAGTCTATTCCCCTTTTCACTGAGACTCAGAGACCCTGCACATCCACACCCATGATGGATAACTTGTAAGTTTTAGACTATTTTGCTGCCCTTGTGAAGTAATAATTATTTCTGTTATTGCACTGTGTTGTGGATTGGATGTGGAATAAGTCAGAACCTGATATCCATTCTGTGTGTTTACTAGTTTAAATACTACAGTAGACCACGTTACGTGATCGGTTTTGAAGTAAGGTATTTTCTATAATGCAGGATTGTCATATGCCACCACATCCACAGCATACATTGTTTTCAGACTTCACTGAACTGGAAATTCTCTGTTCAGAATAAAACTTTACAGGTTTTGAGTGGTTTTTAATTGGAGTGAAATATGAATTGAGGCATCGGTTTATTCACTGATTCCAGATGTATCATTCATAATAAATAAATAGTCTTTTAGTTTGCCTCCAAGTTTCAGATTAAGATGGAAATATGTGCACTTGACTACAGCTAAGATATTCTGATTGTGTTCAGTTAATCAACACATCAAAACACTGCAAAGACACGTCAGGAAAAAAAAAGTACAATTTTCTTGGACCAAGTGCACTTTTCTGCCTTACTATGACTATATATATAAAATAAATTGTTGTACTGTTTTTTTCTACAAATGTTCGTGCCATTTACTGCATGCAATGAAATTAGAGAATAATTTAATTGTTTCTAATATGATGACCATAATCTCTTGTCTTACAGTGTTCGGCTTGTAAATGAGTTCAGCAATATGCCTGTCCCTTCCAAGGCTAAACAGCAAGGTATTGTCTTTTCAGAGTTGATTGATTAACTCTTTTTATTCCCTGCTCTATATTTATTGATTAAATTATTTTTCTTTTGTAGCTGCTGGAGAGAAGATAGTGAAAGATCTTAGAGTGGGTGCTCCTTTTGAACCCACATACATCTATAAACTCCTCACCCTCATCAAATCAAGCCTTTCTGAGAAGGTAAGCATTATGAAGACTGGGCTGTTTTTAATAGTCTATTAACAGTGGAATTTGCCAACGTCTCGTTCTTTGAGGGTGCCCAGTGGTACAGATTTTGAATGTCTTCTTTAACCTAAGAAAACTACAAATCTAGTTCATGCAATTTTACATTTATCCCCACCAACAATTTACCTCACCTCTCAACAAAGTCAAAATGATAGACACTCGTGCTTGACACATCCTAGGACAAGACCTTCCTGTTCAGTTTCTTTTTGTATCTGTCTGCACATTCACTAACACTGAGGAATGAGTGTCTTCTTGAGTCAGACAGTGCTAATGAACAAAATCAAAACTGAAAGATAAAGAACTCCGTTAATGAGCTGAATCTTTGGTTTCACAGTCTTCCGGATCTGGAAGAACAACTGTGTATCTAAGAAATACTACCTTTGCAGACAGTTTAGAGAGGATGGACGGCATTAGGGCACGGCCCAAATTGGACACTCCTTTGAAGAGAATTTCCCACAATCCTACATGTGCCATTTGGCAGTTGATTTGAAAAAACAGCAAATTTATTCATGTTCCATGTGCGTTGGCATTACTAAATTAAATTATAATGTGGTTCTTGTTAGGCTTTATGGTGCATTGGAAGCCTCTGCTTTCTGAAAGTAGTACCTTCATTCAAAAGCTTAGTCATTGTTTGACTGGTAACTGGTTTTTGTATGGAACATAGTCAAAGAGTGTGGTGTGGACTGTTAGCATGCGTTAATGATCTCTGTTTCTCTTTCAGGGTCGCCAAGAGGATGCGGAGGAGTACCTTGGTTTCATTTTAAATGGACTGCATGAGGAAATGCTGGCACTGAAAAAGCTTATCTCTCCACAGGAAGAGAGTACGTTCCCTTCTTAGTTCAGCATTAATTGCAAGGGACATCAGGCTCTTGTCTGGTGTCCTGTCCACTCTAGATAATACTCTATTCCTGACTGTCTTATATTAACTGAATTGTCTCTTCCTGCTTCTGAGCAGAAGCCCCCACACCAAATGGTCCTGAATCTCAGCCTGGAGTAGAGGAAGGCCCTGCTGAGGAGGAGGAAGAAGGCAGTGATGATGAATGGGAACAGGTCGGGCCAAGAAACAAAACCTCAATCACCCGGCAGGCAGATTTCATCCGCACTCCAATCACAGATGTATTCGGTGGCCACATCAGGTAGTGCACACCTCAGCTATTGTCCAGCTGGTACTTTGTGTATCTATAGTGTAGAAGTATTCACTACTTCAAAAGTGCTATCTTGTCTTAAAGGCTTTAGAACCAATGCTGTAGAGTTGTAATCCTCATAACAGTGGCTTCATGAGAAACTTGACCTCTTAAACCACATTAGGTAGATAGATATGCAGCACTTCTGCAAGAAAAATAAACTTGTGGAAAAGAAAAGCCATTGGAACCAGGAATGGGCTTGGCCTTTTCATTGGCACCCACTGCACACTGTGGTATGACACAAGAGCTCAGAGAGTGTGGTGCCATCTTCAGCCCATCCTGCTGTCCCGATGCTCCTCCAAGCTGTGTGGCTTAGGCCATTACAAACAATTCACTGCAGAATAGCAAACCCTGTGGCTCACCACCACCGCCCAACTAATTTAGGTGGCTGCAGAAATGCAGACGCTTGAACGTGGGGGCGTCAAGGCTTAAATGAAGCCTTTTCTCTGTGTGTTTGGGACCATGGTTTGGCTATGGTGTCTTTTGGTTCACTGTTAGAGAATTTAATTGCGTAGCTAAGCCTTTCTTTTGCTTTCCTGTAAGAAACCTACAGTTTTTGGCTTTCAGATTCATAATAGCATACTCTAATTTGATGGACGGTGATGGTTTTAAGTCCGCTAGGGCTTATTACTTTTTGTTTAAACTTTTTTTTTTTCTTTTTTTTTTTTCTCTTCCTCAGTTGTTTCTCACCATAAATATACCTGTCATGGTGCATCATTAACAAACTTAGCTGCATACTTTTTTCATTTTACTAGACAATATAATTCATTTCCAGGAATTAATTTTGTTTGGAAACACCACCAAGTTTCTCCCATGCAGAGATTATAAACTATTTATTTATTTTGGTTATTTTGGTTAGTTTTTAACAAAAACTTTTTAGAATTAAATAGTTAAGTTTTTTTTTTTGGCACATTGAAGGCTTTGAAAATAACTAGACTAGTCAACATTTGAAGTGGATCAAAACCTTTCATCAAACTATATTTTAACTTTTTTCAGAAAAATTCAGTAGTTGCATTGACATTTTAATTGCAGATTTAACATTTGTAGATGATCTAAAGCAAAAGAGCTGTAAATTCAAAATCTTTTAGCTGCTCGTATTTAAGGTTTCAGAATCCATTTGAAAAAATGAACGTATAAATTGGTGTATATACAATTTTATTTGAGGTACAAGTCATGTTTGTGAAGCTTTTTTTTTTTTCTCTCTTAATGTCAGCTATAGCTTGTGACCTATTCATCTTATCATCAAGGCATATCAGCATACTTTTTTCATTCCAAGCCAATGACTGCGTTTAAATTTATGGCCAATTATCATGATATCATGCATCCCAAATAATTATTTAATATGGTTTAAATTTACCTTTTTCTTTTAACAGGGAGTAGTGGTTTATTAATTAAACATAGAATTGGTCCACTTTTCTAAATTATTATTTAATTTTTTGATAGATCTGTGGTATACCAGCAGAGCTCAAAAGAGTCAGCCACCTTGCAGCCCTTCTTCACGCTGCAGCTGGACATCCAATCCGAGAAGATCCGCACAGTCCAGGAGGCCCTGGAGGTACTGGTGGCGCGGGAGTCCGTTCAGGGCTACACCACTAAGAGCAAGCAGGAGGTGTGAATCATTATCATTGTTTCATTATCACATTAGTTTTTCTGTGGGCTGTTTATTTGGCTCCCTTTACTCTGCTTTGATGTTTCCCATCGAAACCTAAGAAGGAGTTTAATATCATTGCACTAGCTGACCACTTGTGTTAGAATTGTATTTCATAAATATATTAAACTATGTGAAACTCTTCATATCTAGAGTGGAAAGGAGAAAGTATTAATGTTAATGCTAATGAAATTGGAACCTGTGGCTGATTTCCCACCCTCCTTTTCTGCTTCAGATTGAGATCAGTCGGCGAGTGACTCTTGAAGAGCTTCCTCCAGTGCTGGTGCTTCACCTCAAGAGATTTGTTTTTGAGAAGACCGGTGGATGTCAAAAACTGGTCAAGAATATTGATTACCCTGTCGATCTGGAGATCAGTAAAGGTGCTCGTTTCATTTTTATAAAACTGTTACTGCTGTCACATTTTAGCAGGTTTCACCATCTACTAAATGAGATTGCATAATTTCAGTTGCGCTTGTTCTTTATTAAGTGATACCAGGAGAAAAAACCCAGTTTCTTTATTCTTTACTCAATTTCACTTGAGAAACCTCTTTATTTTAATGGATTGTTCCAAGATGTGATAAGCCATTGTTTTGAAAATCTGGTGAGTGTGATTGTTTATGAGCAACACATGTGCATGTGCTCTCAATTCTGCTACCCACGAAGAGACCAGGTTCCCCACAAAATATGAACCTGACAAAAATAAACGAGCACTAATGAGGGAGCAGAATAAATACTTCTCTTTTGTGAGTGACTTCCTGCTGATTAAAGTAGGCTAGATGTCACTCAATACAATTGGGAACCATAAATTCCAGTCTGCATGTTAGTTCATATGGACTTTATTTAGAACAGCTTCTCTGGATTCAATTTATTATGTTTTCTACACACATGATGGTTTACAGAACTATCAAATGGATCACACTAATAGTTTAAGTTGACCAGCCGTAAAAACAGCTGCTGCATATTAGAATGATTTATCATGATTTTCAGATCTCTTGTCACCGGGGGTGCGGGGCAAAACTCTGAAAGGCCAAAGAACCTACAGGCTCTTTGCAGGTATGTTTGTTTTGGTTTATTCCATTTTTATTCTGCAACTACACTTCTACACAAGTCTACTCTTTGTGGTGCAGTTGTGCATTATACACTTAATTCTAAACATTCTCTGACCGAACAACTAAAAAGACCATTTCAACACTGGTCTTTAACAACTTAGATCTGAAAAAGACTCCAGTGGGAAGCAGTACTTTATTCAGCAGTTCTTCTGAACTGCATTAAAGCAAGGCTGAAATGTTCATTAAAAAAAAAAAAGTCTATGAATGTTAGCAATACTGGTCTATTTAAGACGATGCAAGCAGCATTACAACCCAACATGAAAACAGCGGCGCAACTGGTGTTTATGATAGAGAAGGAAGCATAGCATATTAACGCCGTGAGCGGGGGACAGTAGCACCAGAGTTTATGTGGTTAGAAGAAATCTCTAGCATTAATTATCATGGCTTGTCTCGAAAAACGAAGAAAGTAACGTTTGAATGCAGTTGTTATTAAATGGCTGTCGGTGAACGTGTCAAACTAATAATCAAAGAAAACCGATTTTAACTTGGAGGAATCTTTTAGGATTTGAGACTATTGTCTTTACTCCCTTACTAGAGTAAACTACTCAATTAGTTTTCAGATCTTTGATAGCAGAGATTTTAAAAAGTTCTGCTGAGTCACAGACATTACTACATGTGAAGAAATAAGGGAAAGACATCCAGGCTTGTTTGCTATGAGCTTCTGTACACACTGATGTTACCTAAGAATGGCCCTCAGCTATACTGCGTTGCGTACAATTCCCTGCCCGAGGATTTATCATTTGGACCTTTTCCACAGTTAGATACTAATCCTGTTTATATGAGCTTACCTGACAGGCCTGTGCACAAAAACTTATATTATGGCTTCCAGCAAGCAGTCGTCAAGACGTCCATCCTTCCAGCACTTTCCTATTTGCTGACTAGTTAGGCCTTGTCTTTCTCTTCTCTGCCCCCACACATGACATACTGACCTGTTTAAACACACATGGCCTTCCCTTACAGGGGATGTTCACCTTTTTCCCCTGCCTCCAGGAGTGAATTGTAGTTTATTTTTCTTTCCTGAGGGGAAAAAGTGGCTCCCTGCTTGTCAAAAAGTAGTCTGTCCAGCAGTTGCCATACCAGTAAATTTCCCCTCAGCCTATTTTCTTAATTCTCACAAGTTTGAACATCTGGTAAGAGTGGAAAATAGAGTTTGTTGTCTCTAAACCTTTCATTTAATTGTCTGTGATTATAGCACACATGATATTTCACATTTTCTTACCGTAAAATGTTGCTGGCAGCCAAACATTTACTACAATAAGTGTTGAGTGTGTCCTATCAAGTCTGTATTCTGCCAATTTTCCTGTGCGATTGATATTTGAGCGCCATTAATTATCTCTTGTTTGTTGTAGTTGTAGAAGAGGTTTAGGATGGGTCTAAAGGTTTTTTACTGTATTTTGGCCTGTGAAGCATGTACAGATTTTTGTTAAAACACGCTCCAGGTGCTCAAAGTTACATGTTAATGTAAAAACATGTTTTTAGGAACCTGTCAAATCCCCTGTTGATGTGCAGGGATTGTGTAATAAATTGTTATTTCATCTGTCATGCTTTTCAGTGTGAAATGGTTGAGACTGCCAATCAACCCAACAACTGTTTAAAGTTGTATCACTGTAGTTATTACACTTGTTATATATTACAATTATTTTTGCTATAATAACTATGTAGTAATGCTCTTTTAAAAGCTTTTGGAGTTAAATGCTTTTAATCAATTTGATCTATTTGGGACTCAAAACAGATGATTCATAAGTATTTCATAATCTGAAGCTGTTTTGCACTGAAGTCAAAAACAACAGTCAAAGGAAAAATAATAGTCAGAAATGTGACTAATCCAATCTGGATTCATTATTAAAAACCCAATATATGCACACCTGTGACCGCACGAGTTGAATTGTGTAACGCTGAAGGTTGCAACATTGTTTAGCTACTGTAAACAACTAAACTTCTGCTGCCTCCTGATTTGTTTTGGACCCATCTGGCACTGTATTTTCACACATCTGAACAGAAATAGGAGTGGCAGAAAATCTATTGGTGTGAGTTTGAGTTTTGTACATGCTGAGTCCCTTGTGTTTTCCCTCAGTCGTCTATCACCATGGGAACAGTGCCACGGGTGGCCACTACACTACAGATGTCTTCCACATCGGTCTGAACGGCTGGCTGCGCATTGATGACCAGGCGGTGAAGATCATCAATCAGCATCAGGTGGTGAAGCAGACTGCAGAGCGCACTGCCTACCTGCTGTACTACCGTCGTGTGGACCTGCTGTAGAAACCATACTCGTACACACAAACACTCTCTCTCTCCTTTCTCTCTCACACACACACACACACATACACATTGAAACACACGTTTACATGCAGACACTTACACAATCTCAAACACACACACAACCACGTGTCTCAACCGGAACACTGCCCAATTTCACGATTATCCTTTTTCCCTCAACCCTGCTATTCCAGAGAGTCAGCTTTTCCAGTCTTTTTTTTTTTTTTTTTTTTTGAAGAGGAAAAGACATCAGACGTATCTAAAAGACTTTCCTGTAATAGTGTTTTCCCCCTCCGTGCACGGCCTCGCACAGGTCTGAAGAAGCTGAGGGGAGATATGTTAGCACTGCAGAACGCTCCAGTTTGGAGACACAGAACTGAATCACTTCAAATGGCCGCAGCCTCACATTTGACTGGCCAGAGTGGATCCCAGCTGAAAGAACTCAAACCAGTTGAGGCTGATGGACTGCTGGAGAAAATCTTTTCTTTTCTTTTTCTTTCAATCTAGTTTTTTAAATGGCATAGGAGAAAATATGAAGTGTTTTGCCTTTTAGCAAGAGGAGATGTCGGTCTAATTTGCAGCAGTTAAGTGGAGCCTGTTAAATTCTTGACTAGAGCATCAAAGTGGCCCAACACCAGCAAGCTTCCAGAATTTGTGTAGATCTCAAAGTAGGAGTTTGTCGCAACTCCACCAACACCACCACCACAACCTCTTCTCTCCCCCATTTCTCTGATGCTTCAGATCTAGATTGCACTTGAGTTTTGGGAACAACAAAGATAATGGGTGGGAGAAAGGATGCTGCAGTGTGCTGAAATGGTAAAAAGTAAAACGAAAAAAAAAAACTGAAATTGGCTTCCTGGTTTGAGACCTTCAGTGTGATTTTTGGGTGTAGGATTAGAATTACTGTCTTACAATTTTAATGCGCTTTAGGGCATAAATGATTACAAAAGCTTTGTGCACGGTGAAATATAAAACCGGACAATTAAAAAAGGCAGATGTGCATTTTGTTCATTTCTTGCCGATATTTAAGTTTTAAAAGTATTAAATGCAAAAAATTTGAAACTTGGCGGCGGTAACCTTGATCAGCTCCTTGGGGGGTGTGTTGTGATTTTTTTTTTTTTTTTTGTTTGTTTTCTTTTGTTTTCTTCTTCTTAGACTTTGTGTAGTTTCACTCATTTATGCTGGCGAGATACCAGAGATGTCTGATACTCCATCATGAACATTGACTCACTTTGTTTGAGTGAGATGTAAAAAAAAAAAATTTGTGCCCTTTCACCATCTTTCATTAGTTCTGTTCGTTTTTTTCCTGTATTGTACGAGTAAAGTGTATCCGCTGTCCACTGGCTGCCTTTTGATATCAGTAGAGCACCAAGAACTGAGCCACTCCTGCCGAGTTTGGAGAGGGAGCTGTGTTGAGATGCATCTCATTCTGTATGTTAGCCCGCTCCGAGCAGTCAGCCTGTAATCTACATGTTGAGGCTCCGTGTGCAGCTCTGAGGATAATATCTCAGAATGGGTAGCTAAAAATGTCTCTACAGTTAAATTGCTGTGTCGCACAAGGTGAGATCAGCTTTGCCTGATGAAGTCTCAAGTGTGACCAGAGATGCGCACAAACAGCAAATCATGTTTGAGTCTCTTTTAGAGACCTTGCATCATCAATATAATACCTGATTGTATTTTATTTTATTTGTTTTCTTCATTCCCCGTTCAAATATTTTCTGTTCCATTTAAATTTATATTTTGAAAGGAAATGAGCCCAGGGTTAAAGCACAACAATGAATAAAGTTATACATGAACCATGCTTGACCCCTATTTATTTCAATTTGATTTTTTTTTTTTTTTTTGTATTTAATTAACCCAGTAACTTTGCTTTACTTTCCCAGGCCCAGAAAGGATAGACAGGTTTTGCACTGAGCTGATATTATGTTGATCGCTGAAATCATCAAGTGAGCTAAGTTATTAAATAAAAGTGATTTGAGTGATGGGTTTTTGAAAATGCTGCACACATTCTTGTTCAACACCCTATTACTGAGTATTTCTCTAATAACAAATAACTTTTTGGGAATGTTTCAGGCTTTACACTGGATGTATCCAATCTTTACACAAGCGATACGTGCATTTTAGCCCCACACAAATGCGCAAAGTTTTTGTTGTTGACGATTTGTAGAAAGTCAACACGTCTCTTCCAGGAACCGATCCTTTGAGCTGAGCGTTCACACAGTCCTGCCTCTGACCACAGGTTAGGCTGGTGTGAACTCATCTTTCCACTCTAGAAATGCAGAGCATGGATTTCACATCCATCTGAATGAGCTTATTTTATCCCAGCAGCACAGGCACAGCCAGAACCTTCCCTCCAATCCATGTAATCCCAGTTTTTGTAATTTCATTTACAGTCAGTTGATATGTCAGAATTTGTGTACATAAAGGGTCATTTTTCCTTTCAATTGCTTGTTTAAAGTTGCCAAGTCATGCTTTACCATGCACCCTTTTGAACTTTTTGAATTTGGTTTATTTGAATCTACAGAAGGACACAATGACGCATCCCCATGTGAAACCAAAGGATACAGAACTTCTATATAAACAGACACTGATGCCTCTTATGATTGCTAGAAGATAAAATGTACAAATTAAGTACGCCACCCCCAACCTCCCAAACTTTGATGTCTTTATATGTCCCATTCAAGAACTTAATCTGATTTCAATTGAGATGCTTTCTCGTCACTGGAAGCTGCTTTTGGAGAAATAACTGTTCCTTACTGTTGGTTTTAATGTGTTAACTCCCATTTGGTAGCATCTGATGTGCTCATGTTGGTTTCTTTTGTCTGTTTCAAGGTGGAGATCTATTAGTTTGACTCTTCGAGGTGGTTTCTTTCTCTTCCTTCAGTATGTCAGTCAGGGAAAGTCCTGGTGTATAGTTCAGATGCTGTCTGTCTTTGGTTTGTGCTTCCTAACTCTTGTGTCTGCTGAGATCTTGATGCGTTTGGAAAATGAGCTACATACAAATATATGCTGTGTTTCATCCTTGGCCTTCAGACTTCTACTTTTGTCAACTGTTCAAATAAAACACAAATTGTGGCAAAGCTTTATTCCTATAGCAGATTCAAGTCCAAAGCCTTTCGAACGAGGCTGTTCAATGTAGTCTTTTCCATTGCATGTTGCTCCCTCTCTTGAGGAATGTGCAGCGTAGCCACGAGCAAACATGAAATAAAAAGAAACTGATTCTTGCAATTCCTCCTCGCCATGTATTGTAAACTAACCAAAGGTAGGTTGAATTTCAAAATTGCTTTTCTTTGTGTGTGTTGTTCCACATTTCTACCATAGTTCTCGTTCTCCGTCTGGCTGTTCTGCATGCACTTGTGGCTCAGTTGGCTGCCTGTTCGTCCAGTGTGCAGTTTCTAGGTCACATGGCTTCATTGTTTGTCTTGTAAAGGCTGTCTCATCACTTGTAGGAAAAGAGCTTCTCCACAAAGCTTTGGTCGTTTGCTTTTAAACATGCAATCAAATGTGGTATTTTCTTTGTTAATATCATAATACAGTTTAAGATTTGTTACAGGGGCTACAATCTATGGTTGGATTGGATGATCATACTCTGAATGTATTTGGAAAGTGCCCATACTTGGTGCATAGCCTGGCACTGATCTTTACTTGGCAGATGTTACATCTGTGTATTCGAAGTTAGAAAAGAAAAGAAACGCGAACACTATGAAGTTCAGTGCATCAGATAATGTTGCAAACCAAGTGATTTTTTTTTAATTAATGGCTCATACTCTTTAAAGCCAAAAGGACATGTCATTGAAATAGAAATCTATTGTGTTTTAGGTTTTCTTTGTCACTTTTTATCAGTTTAATATGTCATTGCTTAATAAAGAAAACAATACGCACATATGAAGAGTTCAGATGCAAAATCCTTGAAGTGCTGTCTGAAGTCATCTATGAGCGCGGTTTTTTTTTCAGGCTCCTGTATTTGTTCTATACATTGCCACTGAATAAAATTACTGAACCTAAACATAGGAGCTTAATAAAAATGCTCATTTTAGATGGAAAAAAGAGGCTTTTGCATCTGAATTCACACACACACACATAGAGAGAGAGAGAGAGAGATGGCAATTAAAACAAAAGTTGAATGGTTAAAAATAAAATTCGCTCCAATCTAGCATATGAACTGAACTTTATAAATATAAAGGACCAGGACCAGTGTCCCCGCTGTGAATTGTGGTTCTCTACATACTGTGCATTTAGATTTGGATGGTATAAAGAATTCAGCTCAAATCTAACATGAACGAAAAGCCACACAACCTGTGTTTGATTTCGTTGGGGTCCTTAAAAGACATTGCTTTGTAACTTGAATCCCCACCATCGCAGTTATACTTTGGCCTCTGATTGTCTTATAATGATGTAGTATTACTTCATGATTGTCTTGGCTGCTTGAACAGACCTTAAAAGAATTATGTTTAGAAAAGAGGAAAGATCTTTTACAAGTTCTTACAACAATAAATTGTCTTAGTGCCTCTGACCAGCCCATAATTAGCATTTGACATGGAGCAGTTCCCTCTTTCCCCGTCCAGGGTTGGCAAAGACCAGCTCACTCAAACAAAGTGCAGGCATTGAGTCTTAAACATGTGCCTCAGCTCAAGGAGAACAGCATATTCAAAACAGACAAACTGTTTCTAATGCCCAGGTTACAGTGATTCGATTGTAGACTTCGGGTTGAAATGAACATTGTGTTTAATGTACTGTTTCACAGAAAACACCAAATTCTAAGTGGTTTCTTCCTTCATTCTAAAGTATTGCTGAGCTGTTAGAAATTCCAATGGAATAAAGGCTCTTTTTCTTCTAGGTGTTCATATGTGGAATATAATTCAAAGGAATGAAATCTATGTAACTCCTGTCATGCCAAGCAATGTTGTTTTGTAACATTTGGGGTTTTTGCCCTGGGTGGTTATAGGACCTGGGCACCAGGGCTGTTTTCTTGGTTGCATTTGCACCGCTGATAGGAATACTGAAGTGATGTCATTTAAGGGCAACATTCAACTACGTCAACAATTAGAGGATGAAGAAATTACCCATCTGTCGCTGTTTTTATGTTTGTGTTTGCACATCTTTTAAAAAATGTTGGGTCCAGGTGTTACGTATGGCATGTTTTCAGCCAATCAACAACATTTGTATCACTGGTACTTCCTGTTCTGGGTTACACACTGAATCTAGTCCCAAAAGGCATTGCTATAGAATCAAGCTCCAAGGTGTAAATGTGCCTAAGACTGCGTACGTCCTCACATAAAATAAAATAAAATTATGAAAATGTTCCTCCAACGTGAAAGCCCCTATTGAGAGTATATTCATTTTTATACATTTGTATTTATTTAGAAAGTTTATTGAAGTAGTTATATTTAAATTCTCCAGTTTTAGGAATTTTGTTATTGTAATTTTTCTTAGGGTTAGTTAAGTTTTAGCTTGTTTAGTAGTATTAATTTATGATGGTAACCCTGGTCCCAAGAATTTGGTTCATCACAAATACATTTTTTCTATCTAGAGCCAGGCTTCTTGAATTAAACTACAACTTTTCTTAATATTTGTATTTGCCATTTAGCATTGTTTTCATTATGTTGAGCAATTCTGGGCAACTTTTGTTTTTGTTTTTAGCTTTCATATATATATATATATATATATATATATATATATATATATATATATATAAATATATACACACACACAGGTCCTTCTAAAAAAAAAAAAAATAGCATATTGTGAAAAAGTTCATTTTTTTCCATAATCTAATGATAGTGCAGGAAATGGGCTACAGAGAAGCAGCACTGGACTGTTGCTCAGTGCTCCAAAGTACTTTTTTCGGATGAAAGCAAATTTTGCAGTGCCAAAACCACTGGTAAATGGTTTACTGACCATGGTATTACTGTGCTCAATTGGCAGCCAACTCTCCTGACCTGAACCCCATAGAGAATCTGTGGTATACTGTGAAGAGAAAGTTGAGAGACGCAAGACCCAACACTCTGGATGAGCTTAAGGCCACTATCGAAGCATCCTGGGCCTCCATACCACCTCAGCAGTGCCACAGGCTGATTGCCTCCATGCCATGCCG
Source organism: Carassius gibelio (assembly GCF_023724105.1). Lineage (NCBI taxonomy): Eukaryota > Metazoa > Chordata > Actinopteri > Cypriniformes > Cyprinidae > Carassius > Carassius gibelio. The sequence goes on along the minus strand of NC_068402.1, from coordinate 35,421,982 downwards.
CATTGAAGCAGTCATTTCTGCAAAAAGATTCCCGACCAAGTATAGAGTGCATGACTGAACATAATTATTTGAAGGTTGACTTTTTTTTTGTTGTTGTATTAAAAACACTTTTCTTTTATTGGTCGGATGAAATATGGTAATTTTTTGAGATAGGAATTTTGGGTTTTCATGAGCTGTATGCCAAAATCATCAGTATTAAAACAATAAAAGACCTGAAACATTTCAGTTGGTGTGCAATGAATCTAAAATATATAAAAGTTAAATTTTTATCATTACATTAAAATAATGAACTTTTTCACAATATGCTAATTTTTTGAGAAGGACCTGTGTATATATATGTGTGTGTGTATGTATGTATGTATGTATGTATGTATATATATATATATATATATATATATATATATATATATATATATATATATATATATATATATACATACTTGCACCTAGTTGCCAAGGAACATTTTTTATTTTTTATTTTTATTTATACTGAAGAATGGTTTCATTTCAGATTGAATTCAATTAATATAAACCATTTAACAATATCAGCAGTTCAAATACATGTTTTTCTGAGCCGACGAGTGAATGTCAAAACGCAGCAGCTTGGTTTATTATTTATTTTTTTGTGGATACCATGATGAAATGGATGAATAGAGAAGTTTAAAAGAACGTATTTGAAATAGAAATATGTTTTACATTTCCTTTGTCACTTTTTATCAGTTTAATGCGTCATTGTTTAATAAACTGTTTATTTATGCAAGAAAATACAATACACATATATTAAGAGTTCACATCCAAAAGCTTTCAAGTGCCATCTGAAATCTTCTGTAATGAGCGTTTTTATCAGGCTCCTATAATTATGTTCTTTTATTTCATTAATTGTATAGAAAAGGCAGCAGGTAGGTTAAAAAAAAGTCAGTTTAATGTTTTTAAAGTAACAGTCAATCCATAAATATAAATTTAGGAATAATTTATCCTCATGTCATTTCAAACCTGTATTTTTTTTTTTTCTGCTGCTGCTAGACAAAGTAATTTTGAATAATGGTGATGATGGCCAAGCCGTTTAGGTTCCCGTATACTTTTATTGTGTTTCATTGGAAGCCAATGGTACCTGAAACTGTTTAGTTACCAACATTTTTGGTTGCACTCTCCCTTTAATAGCCATCAAAAAAATATCAGGCAGTGATGAAACATCTGCTTGAATAGAATAAAATAGTCTCTACTTATTTATTGCTTCTTTATAAGTTATTTTAAAAGAATGCATGGCTAATTTTGAATGCACGTCAATGGAAAAAGATTATTTTTGCCCTCAAAATGGCATAGTTGTGGCATCTGCCAGGAGGGTCTGACTGGACTGTACCATTTTCCATTGGCCAATACTAACTGGATTTAATAACTAATGTGGTCAATGGGGTCAGTCCTTGCTTTCAGCTTCCATTGCTCCTCTTTTAGCTGCTTTTCTATCTAGTGAAATTCATCTGTTGTAGATTTTCTTCTTATCTCACTACTTACCGAGAGGGTCTCCAAACTTTACTGTTGAATCACTGAGAGAAGCAAATCAACACTGTAGGGCAAGAAACACTGGCAATTAAATTCAGACCATCACTGATTACATGATGAGCTGCAGCACTCGCTGAGGATGTTTGTGTGTGCAGTTTTCTGTTCAGTGTTTGTGTGCAGACATGGATTACCAAGGACTGTTGCTCTCCAGAACTGAATCGACATGGGATGTTCTCAGAGGATTTGAAGTCGCCATGACCTGTCCTGAACTGAGGTCTTGTGTGGAAATCAAGCTTAGCACCCGCTAGTGGATACATGAGGAATAAATACTCGAGTGGAAATCTCTGTAGTGCATACTGAATGTGCACCCTAAATCTTAAGTGCATTTAAAAAAAATAATAATTGTATTTGTAGATTATATTCATGAAATAAAAAGCCACATAACGTTTACGTTTCTTAACACACTTAAGTACACTTTTAAAAAGTGCCCTTTATAATATTTTAGCACTTTAAATCTTTTATCATGTTTTAAAGTACACTAAATTTGATGTGTTGACTAACATACTAAAGCACATGCAACATACTTGATTGTAATTTTAACTAGTGTTATTCGCTTACATTTCTATATAATATATTTTAAAAGTACTAAATTGCAACTTAATTATTACAAATGTTATTTAAATGAATGATAAAAGCTTCAATAGAAATTACTTACCTATTTTTATTTTACAATGAATGCTTTTCAGAACATTCAGCAGTACTTTAACCATGTTTCAAAGACAATAGAATTATGAAATTCAATGTAATTAAATGTCAGAAAATGGTACATTCAGTTCCATATATATATATATATATATATATATATATATATATATATATATATATATATATATATATATATATATATATATATATATTAAAGTATACTTTTCCATTGTAAGTGAAAGTATGCTGAAGTCCTATTTCCACAAGGCATGTTTTAACAGCATTAAGCATAACATACTTTAAATGTTTTACATAGTATTCCATTGTTTGTATAATTTAGCATGTTTATCTTAGAAGATAACGTGATTATTTTAATCTTTTAATTATTTTGCAGTGCATTGTGGGATACAGTAACCAGCACAACTGTGTATAATGCTCTGGCATATGCATGTATTCTGACGTATTAAGTACAATAGATTGTATACACATAATATTCTACACAACTACTAGTATGGTACTAAGCTTTTCTAAAAGCAGCCACAGTCCCAATCCAAACTAACACTCTACCACGTTCGCCAAGGGAGTTGTTGAAATTCTGCCTGAATATATAAATTGCTGAATCAAACGTCAGCGTAATTGAAAACCAATCATACACAGTTATTGTTTTTATGCTCTTGAAAGCCAATAAAACATCTTTATATGTGCAATTGTGATGTTGCCATGTGTGGCTGTCCATGAATCACAGCTTGATGCAAAGGGGCCAGTACAAACACAATGAAAAGGAAGCACCAAGGACACCCCTTTACAAAGCGTTCGGGTTCGAGTGCCAAAAGAGCAGCCTCTGTGTTTGAACGGTTGACTTTTACTGAACATTGCTCTGGTGACGCAAAAAGTAATGCATTGGTCCCTGTGTTTCCCCCCTTAGTAAGAAACATTGTTTAATAGGTTAATGGCTGGACCACAAACTCTGCTATATAAACCTGAGATTATGGCTTCCCCTCTCACCGCTGAGCTCTGGGATTGTTGTGCTTGGACTTCAGAGTGTCACAGCTCAGTTTTCTCATAAAAGAGAAAATGATTTGAATACACAAAGCAGGGAATGAGTCTGGTTTGGAAGAAGGTAACATGCGGCTGCAAGGTCAGCATTACTCTAACGGTCATTTCAGCACTGCTGTGCAGAGGCAGAATTTATATGAACAAGACACTAATGGACCAAAATGCAGTTAGTGACTGTTCAGTATATTAAATGGAGTATTTTTCCATGTCAATAACATGCCTTCATTTCAATAACCCAATTCATCAACACATTTTGCATATGGCAACTATACAAAAACATCTTAACCCGAAAAGCTTGTCATAATCTTTGGCATTTACAGTAAAATACCGGCAGCTGTGGTTCCCAGAACTTTACCATAAAAAATAAGGTAGCAACAATTTAGGTTTTACAGACTTAAATTAAATTCACAATAAAATACCATATTTCATTAACTGATGTAATGTTAATAAACCAACATATTGAAGTACTAATATCTGTTTTGAACCACTGTAATGCATTGATAACTACCAAAAACTGGTGGTGATGAGAAAGTCATTTGATGAACCAAAACTCATCACAAACAGCTTTTCTATGAGCTGAGGAGCTAGGGCAAGACTTGTACATAGAAGGTGCACAGTGTCTTTCACACAAACACTAAACCCTTATCATGGTGACATGATTCTGAAATAATGCAATAAACATTAATTTAACATTAGATGTAAGATTAAACTCTAACGTACACAACTGATAAGAAAAAAAAACCTAAGAAGAAACGTTATTTCAACAAAAGAACATCAAATATGAAGTGTCATGCAGGGAATTCTGGGAGTGTCAATTTACGTTTTTTCACTGTAAATTAAACAATGACTTTCTCACTTAAAAACTGTATTTTACTGTAAAATTACATTAAATGTAATTACATTTATTCACTGAATATAGTATGGAAACTTAACTGTTAACCAGTTAACAGGTTTTTACTGTAGCATTTTTACAGTCTTTTATTGTTTTGTTTTGTTTTGTTTTTTTCTGGGGGATCAAGGTTTTTATCATATTAAAAAGTTAGAGGCCTACAATTGTGCATAGTAAGTGATCTATTTGGCTTTATAGGGTTAAGATGTCTTCAAAGCACATGATGCTTTGGATTCAGAAGTTATCAGCCAGTTACTAATCCTATTCTGGTTCATATGATCCAAAGCTGCACACCCTTGTGCCAAATATCTAAACCCTATATTGCCTGATTGGAGGATGTGAAATATTTGGTGGTGGGCACACATCAAGCAGATCCATCTGACTCAGCTTTTTCAAACATGCCAGGTTTCTTTGCTTGCAGCCACATCTATTTGTAGTTGAATTCAATAGCTAAAGAACTTTATTTGCAATAATTACACTTGTCATCCTTTTGACATGTTTACTACAAACTAGAGCATACAGGCACAAGTATATAGATGTTATTTGACGAGCCATTAATGCACTATTATTGCTTCAGGGGATCGTGGAATGAGCTGTCAGTATGAAAAGTCCAAAACATGTAACGGCAGTAAGAAACATTGTGATATGTTGCCCCACTTTCACCTATTTCTCAAGACATAAGAAAGTTACACGGATAAAACAAAAAACATTGTTTACTGAAGATGTGAAATCTGTATTCTTTTTTTGTATACGTACATTCTATATTCACTGCTGATTTCTAAAGCCCTAATAAATACAGGAGCACCGGTATATTTTCATCATCCACACACATATTCATATTGTAATTTATTAGCCAGTAATGGCTTATGTTTCAACAATGGAATTTTTAATAATAAGCCTAAAAAAGTTGTTTTGCTCTTTTTATATGCTGTAATTTAATATGTCTATCAACTAAAGTCATAATAAATAACGATATATAAACATCAAAGTCTTAACTAAAAGCTTTTTTATTTCACTTAAATGCTGACCTTTTGATCTTTCTATTCAAAGAATCCTGAAAAAAAAATTACTTAACTGTTTTAAATAATAATAAAAAGTTTATTGAACAGCAAATCAGCATATTAGAATTACATTTGCTTGCTTAAAAATACATATAGGCCTATAAATATATATATATATATATATATATATATATATATATATATATATATATATATATATATATATATATATATATATATATATATATATGTATATATATATATATATATATATACACACACACACACACACACAAGTAGTGTGTGTGTATTATATGTGTATTATGTGTATTATATATATATATATATGAGTTACAATTAAAATAGACCGGAAGTAACACGACAGAGTACGTAGTTGTAACTTGTTGTATCTAGCCCCGTTCTCCATGTATATTACTGATGACGAAATGTCGTATAACCATTCATGTATTGACGGACCTAATGACATATTACAAAACGATAACTCGTAGAAAAACATCCTGTCGTAGTGATTTGTTGAGTAATCATCTGGACGCGTCTCTCTGGAGCTGTTTTGCGATGATTTACGTTCGTTGCGTTCTCATCTCGACATCGTTCGTCAGAGCTCCGGAGGTTTGCCAGGAACACAACCTTCTTCAGACTCCCCTCCTCTTCTTCACGCGCCTCTCCTTCGCTATAAAAGGCGCTGAGCTGCTTCCACAGAGTCAGTGCGAGTCACCAGCTGCCAAACAGAGTCCACTACTCACACTTGTTTGACTTTCAAGGAGCGTACTTCAGCCGCGAGACACAGCTGCAGCAACCTCTGGGAAAGCTCGTGCAGAAGACGAAACTAGGTAAGATGTGTCTCTGACAGTGTATTATAAGGGAGTTAAATCAATAATATGCATTGATTTACTGATGCATTAAGTCAATTAAATTGGATGTGCAGCATCAGGGGAGGAACAGCTTTCTTTTCTTTTTTCTTGGTAATGATCCATTGATAGAGTGTAGAAATGGTCATTAATTTGCAAATCAATTTGAGAGCAAGGTGCATTATGGGCATCATTTTGGACATTAGTTGCACTCACTATCATTTGGAAAATGTGCATGTTGTTGAACTGTCATGCTTCATCTTATTCCATTTCAAACTTTTAAAACCAACCAGCATTTAGCCATATAAAGTGCAGATGGACCACCTGGCAATGTTTTGGCTCGCTTTATGTGGACCAGGTGCCCGGCTGGCGTTTTCCTGGCTGCTTTGTCTGTCATGGTAGTATAAAATTCAGGAGAGAGATGAGACGGCACTGAATGTGAACTAGAAAGAGAGAGAGAGGGAGAAAGCGGCAGCTGGAATTGAAGGGATGTCTGTGTTTACTCAGACCGGTGTTGGATGTCAAGGCTCTGCAGAGAGAGGGAGAAATAATTACAGAGCCATGAGAGAAAGATTTGGATTATTGTAGGTCCATGACGTTTCTGGAGTTTAACGTTTGGCTGTTCTGCGGTTAGATGTGTGGTGGCCACTATTGTCTTTCACTAAATAACTCCAATTCACTTGCTCTTCGCTCCCCTTCTCACACAATTATTGATCCTGGATAATTCCATTCCCAGAGAATGTCAGTCCGGGATGGAGAAGGACCTGCTTTGATTAATGTGTGAATGGCACAGCTGCTGAGTGTGGATCTGTTCTGCTAATGAGTTATCCATTGTCACTGCAGGAAATGAATGAGTTTGATAAACCAAGTTGAGTTTATGGATAGATTGTGAACCTACAGAGATCAAACAGACCTGCTGGTCCATCAAACTGAACAATCGAATCGAAGGAGATCAGGCTTATGGTTCAATCTTTTGAGTAGTAAGAAAGATTACAATGGGGATTTGTGAGGCAATGATGGTATAATTGTTCAGTAATGAAGGGACCTTTGGCTTGACAATTGATTATGGCATATGTTACAATAAACATTATTCTAATTGGAGCACAAACTATTCTTTTTGGATCAATGTGGGCCACTTCAATTCCTTATTGTCAAGTGCTGCTCCAGTGAAGATAGATGGCAAATTCATCTAAACAACTAACGGCAATTCTGCAGGGAGTACAAAAAGGGTGAATTAAAAAAAGAATCCTGCAACGCCTATGATATTTCATCTCAATATCATAATAAACAAATGAGGACTTATGTTTTTCTTAAAGAAAATTCAGCTTATTTTAGGACCATTAAGATGTTTTCTCTGACTTTCTGACTTTATTATTATTATAAATTATAATAAAGTAAATTAATAAATTAAATAAGTAAATAATTTAGTTATTATAAATCATTAATTAATGTAGCATAGTTCTCATTGCTGCAATGTGGGGAAAAAATTGTATGACATCTGAATAATCATAATATTATCTGTTGTATTTGTAAATGTACTTTGTGGTGATATAAAAAACATGTATTTCAATATTTGTACTGTAACATAGTGATACATTATCTGATATTGCAGTAAAAATAACAACTTTAATTCATGGATAAAGTTATAGTTACATTTTTACGTGTTACATTAAAGATGATACACTAAGTTATGAACATTTAAATAAAAAAAAAAAACTGTATTTAATTATTTGTACTGTAAAAGTGACAATTTATTTTTTAGTTATTACAGTAAAGATAATCAGTACATTAATAAAGAAATTGTATTTCAATTATTTTACAGTAATGAAGTGATTCAGTTACATTTTTAGGTATTACATTAAAGATAATACAGATTTTAATTTATGCTAATTTAAAAACATTGTAGTTCAGTATTTTTTTACAGTAATAGTGAAACAATTACATTTTAATTATTAATTACTTTATGTTCATTTTATTTCAAAACATAATTTATTTTCACAGTAGTATAGTGACACAGTTAAGTTTTTAGGTATTAAAGAAAAGATAACCATTTTAGTTTATTCTAATTTAAATTGAAAACCTTTAGTATTTTTACTGCAGTAGTGATACAGTTAATATGATTAGGTAGTACAGTAAAATTAGAAAATGAATTCGGCAAGGGACATGCTCAGCTGTCATGAAAGCAGTATCCCAATTAATCTTGTTTTTCTTAAAATTGTGCTTGCTTTACACAAATGTCCTTATTTCAGGGTGAAATGTAACACATGTATTAGGATAAGCATTAAGTTTAAGCACAGAAGCAGTTGCAGCACTACATGGATGGATGCCTCTCATCTCATTCCAGAACAGCAACCCTCTATGATTGCTGTTATTGGATTCTGTTTGTGTTCATATGTTTGTGGTGTATGTTTAGTCAGGATGCAATAAGAGAGACTAATGAAACCAATGTAGCAGACTCCTATTTGAAGCACTGATTTCTCTTTGTGTGTAAACACATGGACGTGTGTTTACTCTCCAGCGTTTGTTCCGGCAACTTTCCCAATGCTTGTCCTCATGGAAACCATATTTCTTTCCAGATTTTTCAGAACAGAGCCCCGAAGACACACTCGCACAAGGCAGTCTACTGTAGTCCGGCCCTGAAAGCATCACTGCTGCCATGCACAGGCTCGTTTCCATTGCCCTGCTATTCCTGGGAGCCAGTTTGGCTGCTTCCCTCTTCCTTCCTGACTCGCTGGAGCTGAGGCAGATAATGCAACGCTACCAGGACGAGCTGGAGCCCAACGGCACAAAAGCTGATGCACCTTTACGCACTCGCAGAGCCATCAGGTGGTCAGACAGAGAGGAGATCCTGCAACTGCACAACAAGCTGAGAGGAGCAGTGCAACCGACTGCCTCCAACATGGAGTACATGGTGAGAATAGAACGCAGTTTGAGTCATTTTACACTCACAATCAAGGGAATAAAGTTATGTTGATTTCAAAGATGCTGAAGGAAAGTTTACGATGTGACAAGCTGAAAATTTCCGCACAAGATGGCAAATAAATAGAGAGAATTATTGATTGTAAATACAAAAATAATCATTCAATACCAAAAAGTACCGTATTTTCCGGACTATAAGTCGCACTTTCTTTCATAGTTTGGCTGGTCCTGCGACTTACAGTCAGGTGCGACTTATTTATCAAAATTAATTTGACATGAAGAAGAGAAATGAACCAAGAGACATGAACCAAGAGGAAATATTACAGTCTACAGCCGTGAGAGGGCGCTCTATGCTGCTCAGTTCTCCTGTACTCTACACTGAAGACATATAGCGTCCTCTCGCGGCTGTAGACGGTAATGTTTTCTCTTGGTTCTAAATAAATGCGACTTTTTAGTCCAGTGCAACTTATATGTTTTTTTCCTCATCATGACTTATTTTTGGACTGATGCGACTTATACTCAGGTGCGACTTATAGTCCGAAAAATACGGTATCAAATTCGATCTATTTAAAGATGCATTACTCTTTCCAATATTTTGTGTGTGCTATGTTTTCTTTTATGAAAAAGTACACTTTACTTTAGCATACCTACTTATTACGGAAAATAATATACATTAAAAGAATATACTTAAGTTAAATTAATGCAATGTTTTAGACACTTAAATACATGTTAATTGCAGTTAAATGAAATTGTAATATAGTTTAATTGATATTCTCTTGAAACGTGAATGTCAAGTATTTTAAAATATTTGTAATTACAAATTTGTAATGATGAAATTCCAATTTGTGCATTTAAAATGTATTTACTTTAAATGTAAAAATGAATAACGCACTACAGTTTAAATTCAAATCAAGTACTTTGCTTTAGTATGTTAGTCAACACATTAAATTATGAATACATGGTTTAAAATGCACTTTAAAATAACATTTTAATTTATTATTACATTATTACAAAGTGCACTTTTAAAAAGTGTACTTAAGTGTGTTAGGATACGGTAATGAAAGTATACTCTTTTTACACTTTACTCTCAAGTACGCTTTTATTTTATTAATGTTATCTGCAAATATAGCCTTTTTATTAAATACAATTAAGCGCCTTTCTTTTTCACCAGGTTTGTTATGCTTATTAGATTATCGCACTGTTAGCTTAGCAACATGCTAGCATTAGACTAATGGAATCAGTAGTTTGTCTAGTCTCCCAGTGCTGTCTATGAATAGTTAAATCAGTCAATTTTGAGGGTCAATTTCAGTTAGTATGCTGCTTTAGAAGGTAACTGTCTGTGTAGACAGTAAGACACTATTCCCTATTCAGTAAGTTTACTACTCATTTTCGTCTGAAGGCATTTTATCGACCACACATGTCGTTAACTGTACAAAACCAGCACTTGTTCCTCATTAGTGACCCTGATTTATACTAATTGCATATTGTGTTAGCAGCATTCAGTGTTTTTTTTCTGGTGCAGTAAATATCTTTAGGTTTGTGTAGGTGCCAAGTACTGGCTTCATTGGAAAAGACATTAAGTTTACAAGTGTAATCCTGCCAGCGTGGCGTGGTGCCTTTTTACTGTGGAGACAATTACACTGAGGTTTAGCCGCCTGCTGATGCTGGAACCATGACACTGACAGAGAACAGAGCCAAAGATTAGTGACATTACTGGACCAGAGATGAGGCTTCAGTAATGTGACAGAAACGGCAGATGTGCTGCCTTCATTTTCAAGTGCTGAAGGGATTCCCTTGTGAAGTACACTTTAGAATACATTCAAAAAGAGTACTAAATATGGAAAAGAAAATGCTTAACTGCGCACTGAATGTAATATTCTTGAAAACTTAGTTGCATGTTAATTGAAAATGCATAGTAGTTTAAATTAATATGAAATGCAGTTAGTTGAACTTAAGTGTTTTAACCCACTTAAGTGTTAACTTAAGATATATTTTAAATGTAACATATAATAACACTTTACTATTTAAATCAAGTGCTGTAATATGTCAGTCAACACATCAAAATGACACTTTTGACAAAAGATTATTAAAACATAATGATAATTTAAAAACTACTTTAAAGTAATACTTTTAATTTGACTATGACAAAAACCACTTAAGTGTGTTAAGAAACACGGCCATGAAAATGCACTCTATGTACACTTAAGTTCCCTTATATTTATTTATTTTTCTATGTAGACTTATGTTGCCTTTTATTTATTTATTTTTAAATATCCTTTTATGTTTTGAAGTACACTAAAAGTGCACATTCAGCACAACTAAGTGCACTTCATTATAGGTATAGTTATAGTTTATCCATTTTGTCATCATTTACTTGACCTGGCAAAAGCTCTTGGTTCAGTTGAGCATAACTGAATACACCTGCATCACTTTCACAAGTTTGAAGACCTCAATAGTATTCCATAGCAAAGCATTGTGGGAAATTGAGTTTTTGAGGAAATAACTTTTTTCCATAGGACTTTTTATAAGTAATCATAGGTGTACTAGGGACCTATAGACAGCACAGTCCTGCTTTATTGCTGTTCCTTTGCTTATGGTAATCAAACGTGAGTTTAATGTTGATGTAGTGAGTTTTTAGGGGAAAGATACAAAGAGAAAGGGCTTATGGTTAATGTACAGTAGTTGGGTTTATGCCTTTGAGAAAGACAGGATTCTACCACAAGCAGGGGTTTCAGAACCACTGCCAGGCCTCAGCGAACAAGTAAGGGTTTCAGAAATGTGGCTTGGTCCCAAACAGCACCTTCAGAACTGAGGTTAGAGAATGTGTGAGTGTTTGTACCCATCATGCAGTTGGAAATTTACTGAGAGTTCCTCGGAGGTGAAGGACACTGTTCTGTGGTGCAAAGTGAGTCCTCCCTACAGGTGGAGAAATAAGCTGGGAAATTTGGCACATTTAAGCCTGATTGCTGGGGATTTACTGTGGATGTGAGCCGAGCTCTGATGTGCATGCATGTAGCCAATATTTGAGTTGTATTGGACCAGATTCCCAGTCCAATAATGAAGATGAAGAGTCAGAGGAAGGCAAAGGGAATTATCTGGGAATAAAACTCTCCATGTTCAGTATTTTGTTAAAGTCTGTGTGTTCTGCTGGGAGTTTGATTTGGTTTGTGTGTGTAAAAACAGGTATGGGACGATGAACTGGAGAAGTCAGCAACCTACTGGGCAGAACAGTGTGAGTGGGAACATGGACCTAAAGATCTACTGATGTCCATCGGGCAGAACCTGGCAGTGCACTGGGGAAGGTATTAGCACAAACACATTTACTAAGACCACATCAATCGTACATGGTGTTAACATTGCCTTGGGAAACCATGGAAATATTTGGGAATTTTAAAACTGTGATTTCCACACCTAAAAATTTAGAAAATACATTTTGTTCCTCAAGGCAAAAAAAGTTATTAATTCAGATTTGGAGACATTTTCTTGTTGTATTTCTGACATTTTGTGTATTACAAATTATTTTGTGTAATACATTTGCTATTATGCATTTATCCCAATCCCCTTATGTTGCAGTAACTTTTAATACAATTTCACAGGGAAAAGGCTCCATTGTCTTTTGTCAGTAGTATAGGAACCCATGGCAATTTGTTTTTTGCATAATTTTCATTTTGCTAAATTGTCAATATAGCAGTATATGCAATATAGTTTCCCACAAGAAAACAGAACAGGTGGTGATTTCTTCTGAATTCGTAAAATGTGAAGTTATTTGTGCAATGATTGTTTGTTCAAAAAAACATAACCGTCAGTGGGGCAAAAGCAAGTTGTATGAAAATGCACAAATACTATCATATAAATTCATACGAAATAGCTGAAACATGCAAGTTCTGTCCAGATTTAAAATGTAACTCAGTAGTACCATAATGCATTACTTTCCCTGAAAAGTAACTAAGTAAGGTAATAGTTACTTTTTTAAGGAGTAACATACAATTGTAATGAATTACTTTTAAAAGTCATTTTCCCCAGCACCGTTTACATTGAATCAAAAGTATAAAGTTTATCAGTTCATGCATTCACTGGGAATTTAAATCCATCACCCTGCACTATTAGTACATTTTTACTTAAACTATATTATGGATAAGATAGCATTTAATCCACCACAAATTCACAAAAGTGATCCACAACCAATCACCCAGGTGAATTTCCTATTATTTTTTTAATCCTTATTCAGTAATCAAAATAAATGAAACCTGAATATACAAGTACATCTGACAAATCTTGACAAATGCTGCTCTTTAAGTTATTTCTCTTCTTCTTCTTCTCTTCTTGAATGAATGTAAATGCATTTTACATCTAAACCATTATTTATGTAAAGAGTGTGTGGCCTGATACAGTATTCATTATTTCATCTCTCTCCTGATAGGTACCGCTCTCCGGCCTACCATGTGCAGGCCTGGTACGATGAGGTGAAGGACTACACCTACCCTTACCCACATGAGTGTAACCCCTGGTGCCCTGAGCGCTGCTCTGGACCCATGTGCACACACTACACACAAGTGAGTGAGAAAAACCAGTTTGCTGACAGTTTACGAATAATTATCTCAGTGGGACTAAACAACATGACATTGTTTATGGTTTTTAACCTTGCGTGCGAAGCTGTGCACGTGCCAGCTAGCGTTTCTCCTCACCAGCAGAGTTTAATAAGTTGCATGTGTGGCCTGCATTAAAATAGAAATGCGTTTGAAAGCAGCATGTGGACCACTGGTGTTCATTAACCTCACACAATAACAGTGTCAGTGTCATGTAACACATAATGGTCCCAAAATGTATTTAGACATCCTGAACTTAAAAATAGGTGAATGCCATTGTATCACATTACAAAATATCAAATCAAGTGGTAATTAAAGAAAGGTAGCACAACATTTTTTGACATGTATGAATAAAAAGTATTTAATATTATTGAATAATATGCCAAATTAAGGAGAAAAAATATTTTAATATTTCCTGGATGAAAAAGATCTTGATTTGCATGTTGACGTTGACAGATTTTTTTTATTTTTAGGTAAACTTTCACTTTAAGTGATGTTCTTTAGCTTGAGGAACAATTCTCACTTTTAACTTACTATTAACTATGACTTTTGCCTCAATAAACTGCTAATTTGCTGCTTATTAATAGATGGTAAAGTAGTTGTTATGTTTACGTATGAGGTGGATTAAGAATATGGGCATGCAGAATAAGACATTAATATGTGCTTTGTAAGTACTAAAAACAGCAAATATGCTAGTAATAAGCATTAGTAATTTGCATAATATGCTAATAAGCAACTAGTTAATAGTGTGAATTGGTCCCTAAACTAAAGTGTAGAATACTGATTAGGGCCACTTTAGGTAAACACTAGTAACCCATGGATTTTTGTGGTTCTTTTTTTTTTATGGTTTTTGAAAAAGTAATGTGGATACTGTCAAAACATATCGAACATGCCAGATCAAACAGATGCAATGCACAAAGAAAAGGAGAGCAGGAACGAGAGACCAAACAAAGTTCAAGAGAGATGACAACAGAGAAAATTGAGGACAAAAGGAAGGGTTGAGCAATAGCCTCACGTCCTATCCGACTTTACTTTATCGCTGGGATGAGTTTGTGAAAATACACATTCACTCAGCTCTGAAAGCAGGTCACAAGCATCTGGAAGCCGTTCCTAGACTCCTAAATCATTTTCCTGTTTGACCCGAATTCCTTTGAAGATGCAGAACGCAGAGTTGTAGGGGATCTGCGCCAAATCTGTGCCGCGATTCCCTCGTTTCCCTCCTCTCTCATCTGCTGTACGTGGGATAACAGGTCTTGGAGGCCCCATGATCTTCTCGGTGCCAGACGATCCCTCAGGGTTAAGCTTGAGTTTGTGTATTTTGAGACTGATTAGTTTGCTATATCACTGTCCCATGGCCAACACCGTCTGCGGCCTCTGCAGAGGAAATGCATTCCTGAGGGAGCATTGAGACGTGCTCCCTCGATCGTGTTCTGCAAGGTTAGATGCAAACCCACTACAGTTTAACAGTATGTTCGAAAAAAAAAAGTCTGAGTAAGCACTTCCCTTTCATTTCTCAGTGAAATTGTTTGGCTCGTGCTGCAGGGCTGCACTCGGTGAACCATGTTGTGTTTAAGCGAATCCGTGAGGGCCTTGACCACAACCCAGTGGGCTGCACGCAGACATTGCTTTGTTTGTGTGGATAAGAGTGGATGAAGGGAAGTTTTTCAGGAAACTGGCCAGGTCACACTTGAGGTGCTTCTCCTTCAACCCTACAGGGTAGAATGAAAGAGGACAGTCTCTATTCACGGCCCGCGTGGCCCCATCAATCTACCGCTGCGGCACCAGAATGGAGACCACTTCCTGCTGGGGAACACTTCCTCCACAGAGGGGAGGCGATATTGATGTCTTTTTCATGGTTTCGACCACAACAGCAAATGGACCTGCTTCCATCTTCCATGCATGCAAAAATAAATTAATTCTCTATCACTTTATCTAAGGTGTCTTACTTTGGTCAAACCTGCAAATAAGGAAGTTCAAATAGCACAGTTGCATCAACAAATGTGTTTTTTACATCAGTTTTGCATTTGTTGACACTATCGGGTAGGTTTAGGGTTGGTATTGGTGTAGGGGTTATTTCTAACACAATAAAGCATTAACTTTTAGCGACTCTTCCTGGATATTTGAAATCTGAACCACCACAGTACGTACAGTACCTGAAGCAACGTATTTAAAACACAGCAATCTGTGCCAGTATAAACATAATAAAAATGCACCATGGTCACATTTTGAACTTGTGTTTAAGCACCACTCACTGGACATTTCACTTTGTGTTATGTATTTATAAGCGTGCATTTCCAATGAGTCCGGGTTGCAAAAGAACCTATAGATTTGGCTTGGGTCCACTGTCATTGTATTGGTTTATGGGATGTTTATCCTGATGAAAAATATAACTATAAGATTGCATCGAAAAGAAAAAACATACTTGTATCCACATTCAAGATGACTTACATGTCAGTATTTATGAACAAAACCATTATGCTGAGTATAAGTAAGCGCCTTAGCAGACACCTTTAACAAAAGCATATTTCTCTTCATTTACAGCTGGTTTGGGCCACGACCAACCGTGTCGGCTGTGCTGTTCACACGTGTCCGCGTATTAACGTATGGGGAGAAATCTGGGAGAACGCCGTCTATCTCGTCTGCAACTACTCACCCAAGTAAGAGCAGCTCTTTCTGCTGACGTTTATTCACTGAAAACCAGATGGCTAATTACTGTTACTGCTGATGAGTCTATTGAATGAAGCTTTCATACAGCAAAGGTTCCATGCTTTAAAACATGGAAGCTATAAGCAAAGATCCAAGTAAATGGAGAGTTTTAGTAAAAGGAAAACATGTGCAGAATATGCTATACTTTTCCAAGCTAATGATTTAATTTGGCAGCTGGGAATTGTTTTCCTAAATCAGTCTCGAGATCCGTGAGAGTATGTGATAGTGTGTTTTGAGTGCTCAGTCAAATGTGCAGATTTTACAGTCGTTTCCAAACTCATGCTGAACCCGTGCCCTATTTCTAGGGGGAACTGGATCGGGGAAGCCCCTTACCAACAAGGCGTACCCTGTTCCCAGTGCCCACCAAGCTATGGAGGAAACTGCAGAGACAGACTCTGCTACAAGGGTGAGTGCTCATAGATGAATGATTACTAAGTTATAACTCACAGAAGTCTAATTTTTTGTTTTTTTGTTCATTTGATTTTAGGAGACCCTGAACGTCACGAGTCTCCAGATATGAATGAGGTGGAGATGCCGCAGGAGCCCGTTCAGCCTCGGACGACTCCAACTAAACCTCAACCCAAACCCTATTTCCCCCAAAAACCTGCAAATGCCAATCCTTCCTCAACCAGGACTACAAGAACTACCTATCTAGGTTATTGTCAATAACATTACTTGATATAATAATAAAAAAATAACTATTTACAAATCATAAAAAACTATTAATTATTATAATTTATAATTTTAAATTATTTGTATATATATATATATATATATATATATATATATATATATAGTATAGGCATTTTCAGAATTGTACAATTATTTGAATGTAGCTTTGGTAATAACGTGTACTAAAAGATTTAACATTTCTACTATTTTATCTTTCAGCACAAAACATTAAGTGTGAGACTAAAATGAGGGACAAATGTAAAGGAGCAGCCTGCAACAGGTCAGTGTAAAATAATTTGATATTTCTTTAAAGATTTGAAGATACGTTAAGTTCAGCCAATTTTACTGGTGATTTTATTTTGTAGGTACAACTGCCCGGCGAACTGCTTAAATAAGAAGGGGAAAGTGTGGGGAACACTCTACTATGATGTTGTAAGTTATACTTCGAGATTACTCATGGTCCTGTTTGGCGGGTGATGTTAGATTAATTTATTAATTCCGTTTTTTCTACTATTATTTTAGCAATCGAGTATTTGTCGTGCTGCTATCCACTATGGAATAATCGACAACAATGGAGGCCTTGTGGATGTTACAAGAAAAGACAATTTCCCATTCTTTGTAAAGGCAACCAAGAATGGTGTAGAGTCATTAAGGTAGTCTAAACGTTAGGATCCACTGAATTCAGTTTGTCCACATTTCACTGTCTACATGGGAGATAGTCAATCAAATCTGCATTGTTTGATTTTCTTTTCAGTAAATACAAACCTGGCAATGCATTTACAGTGTCGAGAGTGGAAGGTGAGCATTTTAATAGTCTGCTTAATCTTCATAAATATACATTTCAAAGAAAAACATTTAGCAAATTAGATAGAGATATTCTTAAATCCTACTTAAGTTGGTCAAAAACACGAGAATGATGAACTAATTGCATTTTATATCAATTTAAACTACATTTAAACATGCAGTTAAGTCCCCTGAAATATTGGATTTATTTCCCCCTTTATTTTATTTCAATAATAATTCCTCTTTTCAAAAGTATGCTAAGTATGTATTATTATTTAAATGCAAGTATTCTCATTGATATTTGTTGTTTTTCAGCATGCAATCGGTGTGTTAATTAAAGCTACTCAAATGGCTGGCAAATCATCTTTAGAATCATGTATTTTTTCCCCTTCTTTAGAGCAAACTATAGACTGCTACACAACAGTGGCTGAGATTTGTCCCTTCAAGGCATCCACCTCTCACTGTCCAAGGTAGCGTTCAGTGTTTTGAAATATTCATCATTTACACTCCAATATCAGATCAGTTGTATGTACTTTCCTTGTCGTAATGTAATGTACCTTACCAGTTTCTCCTCTATCTCATCAGAGTCTTCTGCCCAGCTAATTGCATAAACGAACCTTCATATTGGGCTCCAGTGGTTGGCAGCAACATCTACGGAGATGTGAGTACCTGCTTTAGTCCGGAGGCATCTGTACAGGGCTAAGAGATTAGAAATGAAGGAGAACAGACATTCGTGGTCAGGCACTTACGAGTGCTAAAGTGAGCGTGCTGCTCTTGTGGTGAGAGTCGACTGCAGGAATTGTCTGTGTGAGTCTAAAGGGAGTTTTCGGCGAAGGTGGCCTCCATTGTCACCACTAATTTCTCTCGCAGAGTGTATACTGACCGCAGAGCAGCAGCTGGGAGAGCTGACTCATGCATGCCTGAGGTCAGGACTTAGCCTTACTGACCACTTAACTGTTAAAAGAACAGCTGGCTGTGTAACGTCATTATTGCAGAATTTCTTTATTAATTTATTAATCAAAATTATGACACTAATGCATTTGATAGCCCCTAAAGAAGTGCACTTAATTGTATTTTAACTAAATTGCTTTTAAAAGTCTTTACTTGCAGATAAAATATTCCTAATTAAATAAAAGGTCACTTAAGTATACTTAAAGGGTAAGTTTACCCAAATAGCAAAATTATGTCATTAATAACTCACCCTCATGTCGTTCCAAACCCGTGAGACCTCCGTTTATCTTAGGAACACAGTTTAAGATATTTTAGATTTAGTCCGAGAGCTCTCAGTCCCTCCATTGAAGCTGTGTGTACGGTATACTGTCCATGTCCAGAAAGGTAAGAAAAACATCATCAAAGTAGTCCATGTGACATCAGAGGGTCAGCTAGAATTTTTGAAGCATTGAAAATACATTTTGGTCCAAAAATAGCAAAAACGACGACTTTATTCAGCATTGTCTTCTCTTCCGTGTCTGTTGTAAGACAGTTAAAAACAAAGCAGTTTGTGATATCCGGTTCGCGAACGAATCACTCAATGTAACCGGATCTTTTTGAACCAGTTCACCAAATCAAACTGAATCTTTTTAAACGGTTCGTGTCTCAAATAAGCATTAATCCACAAATGACTTAAGCTGTTAACTTTTTAATGTGGCTGACACTCCCTCTGAGTTCAAACAAACCAATATCCCGGAGTAATTCATTTACTCAAACAGTACACTGACTGAACTGCTGTGAAGAGAGAACTGAAGATGAACACCGAGCCGAATCAGATAACGAACAATAGACTGACTCATCTGTACTTTGTAATGTTAACCTCAGTATTACTTTTAATGTCAGTATATTTTTAAATCCGCTAAACTGCAACGACATCATTGCACATGTGTAATTTAAAATAAATTTAAATGCACAACATACCGATATCAATGGAAATTACATTAAAGTATATTTAAAGTCTATTTTAGTGTAACATAAATACTTCAGCAGTAACTTTAACCATATTTCAAAGATAATAGAAGTAATTTTAAAATCACATAAAAAGATGTACTTAATTGGGTCCAAAAAGCACTCTACGCTTAAGCTTATCACATTTAATATAAATGTAAACTATAAAACATTTTCATTCAATTGCACTTAACATGCCATTAAGAATCTGAAAGTATTAAATTCAGTTTGCGCTTAAGTATATTCTTTTGAAGCATGTAATTTCTGTAATAAGTACCCCCTTTTTTCTTTCTTTTTATTTTACGATATGCTAAAGTGTGCATCTTTTCCAAATGAAAAAGGTAAATAAAAAAAAGGAAATAGTGTCAATAACTACTATGTCATTCCAACCCTGTATAATGTTTTCTTCCATTTAACACAAAAAGGAACTTTTGAAGAATATTCCAATATAATGAATGATGACTATTCATTCATCCAAATCACTCTGCATAATTTATGTGCGAGACAGATCAAACTTTAAGTTGTTATTCACTGATAATCTTCAGCAGGCTCTTTAGCGAGATGCCAAATGCTGTGAACTCCAATTTGTGAATGAATCATTCAGAAATGGATCTGCTGGATTCATTGCAAAGCCCTGAATCAAACTGTAAGTTTAAAGTACAACTGAAATCAAAATTTACCGTATTTACTTAGTTTCCCTAAATTGATCATTTTGTGGTGAACAATTCATCCATGCAATCCACACACAAAAAAATTTGGCTTCGTAATTTTTAATCAAAATTTGAAAATGCCCCTCCCCTCTGCATTGGAGGACCTCCCCTGATGACGTAGGTTTGACGGTTTGGGTGTCTGCTTAGCGTCCGTAAACACGCTCTTCCAACCTGTGTGTTTGCGAGCAGTGAAAGGAGAGATGGCGAGAAGGTGCATTTTTGCTTGTGGCACTCACAAAACACTTCTCCCATTCCCAAAAATTTTGAGAGGCCACCGATGTGCTCGAAGCACCTCACGCGCGAATGCTTCAAAAATAGGACAGAACACGAAATGGGGTTTGCTAGATATCTGTCGTTAACAGATAACGCGGTCGCGTCAGTGTACACCATTGGTACCTCACAAAGTTTGACGGTAAGTGGAACTAGCTACAACAAAACTCTTGAGACGTTAAACATCATTTAGGGCTGCCAACATAACTTTTCTAGATCCAATCAGTAGCTAGTTGGAATATAAAGCCACGCCCACTATTGTTCCTCATTTAGTGTTCCGTTTCTCTCAGAAATATGTCACAACACTGGAGAAAAGTCGTTTGCAACTTCCAGTTCACGCGGTCTTTCATTTACATCAATAAAATGGTCAGTCTTCAGTTATTTCTTAACTAAAATCAGGATAGCTCCTCCAATATGTCTTTTTCTCAGAGATCTAGTCTGGAATGGCCTGGTTGTGTAGTAGTGTGTGAACTCAAATGAACTTATTGCCTTTTGGCCCTTTTGGCTTGTTACAACCACATTCCTGTGTAAAAGCTGAGCGTCTGCATAGCTGGCCTCAGATCAGAGCACGCTTTCCAGCAAGCATTAATTAAACCTCATTATTCAGTGGTTTGGACTTGGTAATTTGTGAAGGTAGTCTTTGTTTTAAAGTGTACTTATACTCAACGCATGAGCAATTGGATGAGTATTATAAGATAGCGACACACAGATGTACTTTCGTCACTTCCATCACTTTTCATTACTAAATGGTTTTGTGGACAGAAGCAGACAGGATTTAACCTTTTTCCAGGTTTAAATAATAAAAGCTGAAGGTACATGCAGTTCCAGAGGCTTTACGCACACTAAGCTTCTCTGAAGCCAGGCGTCTGGCCAACTTGCCTTTTCGGGAGCTCTTGAGCTCTGGTCTTGCTCTTGTGCGTGCCATAGACATCGAAGTGATGTCATATGTCTAGGCTTCTTTAGACTGTTTACATCTCAAGGACTGTGGAATTGAGCGTGGAAAACATAGTTGTATGGTGCTATGGACAGTGTCATTATTACTGTTGCTCACTTACGACCAGTCGTGTATAAAGAACCTGAAAATCTTACCAGATAATTACTTTGGTAGAAGTTGAAACAATACATTAAGCCTATTTATGCATCTGTAACTGCAGGTTAAATTCATCCATGTCCCCTCTGATATGATATATATATATATATATTTATATATATATATATTTATATATATATATATATATATATATATATATATATATATATATATATATATATATATATATATATATATATATATATATATATATATATATATATATATATATATAAATGTAAACAGCTTGAGTAGCAAGATTGTGTTCAGTTTTAACTATTTCTTTCATTTTATATTTTTGGGGGAGAATAAGAAGCACTTCATCCAGTACTTAGTGTCTTTCATTCCAACATAAGAAAACATTTCTGGAATCTGCATCTGAAATTGCATTTAACCAACAGTTTATGTATCTCAGAGGGGTCATGGATGAATTTAACCTGCAGTTACAGATGCATAAATAGGCTTAATGTATTGCTTTCAACATAAAACGTTGAATGCTGATATTTGAAATAATTGAAAACGTGGGAAATTAAAACCGCCGGTAGATTACAGCTAGTGAATGTTAATGAGTGAGTCATTGAGATTGAACCGATTCATTGAAACAGCTGATTCATTCAGAAAAAAAGCATTTGACCGTGTTAATGAATGAAGCACTGAATCATTTATTTAACCGATTCATTCAAAAAGCTGATTCATTCAATGAGTAAACACCGTCCATTGCTCAGAGATGTAAAACGGTGCTGTGATCTTTGTTTGGAAATACTTTCGTTGGCAAAATTGAGCAAAAACAAACAATATTATGTTTAAAATGTAAGTCACTTATTGCTTAACTGAACTTGTATAAAATGATTATTAAATGTGTTCATGCATCTACAGAAAAACGGTACTCTTTGTGTGATATGGATTAAGTTAACTAGGCCTGCATTAAATTATATAAATATAAAAAGCATACAAAATAATTATTGCCATCTACAATTTAGAATGCCTGGAATTTTGAGTTTTAATATACTAATAAATTAGTATATTAAACAAAACTTACCATATTATCGCATATGATGCTGTATCACAAACCCCAGCCTTGACTTGAGTGGAAAAGTTCAATCATCTGCGGTTGAGTGCGGCGTGCACTTGTTTGTACATGAGCAAAAGTGTTTTTAGGAGTCTAACTTGCAAACACCAGCCCAATGATTCGTCAAACTTGCAAACCTGCACCTTTCCTGCAGTCTGTATTCTTCTGACTATTTTGTAGTAAGTAACGAATATACTTATGGGAAATGAATCAGAGTAAAAGGATACATTTTAAAGTAAAAGTTGCCTGAGATATAAAAACTACAAATACTCCCAAAAAATACTTAAGTAATGTAACAAAGTATTTTTTTTTTACTTCGTTACATCACAACACTGCTTATGACTTATTTTTGCCCTGATTACAGTCTGGAGGGGTTGAGTGTATTTTTTTAAATAAAGGTTGAAATATGCTTTTGCAGTGTATTTCAGCCTTTAGGGATTCATGTCATGTGGTGTAACCATCAATTTATTTATTAATCTAAATTTAAAACAAATATTATGATTTATTAATTTCTAAATATTATCTTTTTGGGGAAGTCACACCACATGACATTTTTCAACCTGAATTAACCTTGCTTTGTCACAAAGAGGTCAAATTACTTTATATAATTTACTGTTTTATTTTTTTTTTACTGTTTTATTACTTTTTTATTACTGAGCATCAAAAATATTTTATTTTCTAAGAATTAAGGATAAAAGATTACACCAAACTACCAAAATATAAATGTGGAAAAATGAATTTCATTTCAGAAATTCAAAGCATACCTATCATAGAACAGATTTATATGTGGCATTGTATGTAAAATTAAACTTTTACAAATGAAAAGAAAGAAAAAAGGAGTATAATGTAATGAAAGAAAGAAAAATAAGAGTAAAAATCATTTAATTTACCCAAAAAGTGTAGTTTGCTCACCAAGGCTGCATTTATTTGATTAAAGATACAGTAAAACAGTAATTTTGAGAAATATTATTACGATTTAAAATAAGTCTAGCTTTTATTGTAATATATTTTAAGCTGTAATTTATTCCTGTGATGCAAAGCTGAATTTTCAGCACTGTTACTTCAGTCTTCAGTGTCACATGATCCCTCAAATCATTCAAAAACTGTTTATTAATAATAAATAACTATGCACCAGTAGTAAATGCAGGGTAAGCATATGGTGCATCTTTCAAAAACATAAAAAAAATCTTTATTATATTTTGATTGGTAGTGTATATTCTACATAACATAAAAGTTTGTGTTTTGAGGAAGCATGATATAAATCTCCCAGCATGAAGGTCAATGAACGCTGGCATGTGGATTAAAGAATACGCTTTTGTCTCCTCGTGTCCAGGGCTCCAGTATCTGCCGAGCAGCTATCCACTCCGGGGTGATCAAAGCCAGCGGCGGCTATGTGGACCTCCTGGCTCTGGATAAGAGGAAAAGCTACACCGGGACCTTGAAGAATGGCATCCAGTCTGAGAGGTACACGTCCTCTGCTCTCGATTCCTCCCTTCACATTCTCTCAGTAACTCAATTCAGTGGTCAGAAGCCATGATGGACCAAATCTGGCTGTGGCATGTTAGTGGTTGAAGAGTGATAGTGTGGTTTCTCGTTGAGGATGGACCACACAGGAGCTCTTTGCTTACTCTCCAATCCAAAGTGTAATGAAATCTAACGCTTGAATCAAACACCATCATTGAAGGAATCGATCCTGGCCTCTCAAATGCTTGCCCGGCCTTGACTGGTCTATAGACTGAGCATAGTAAAGCCATTTACTGACAGCTTGGATAGATTTCCTACTCATATGATGCAATCTAGGGGAAATGAGGGGCAGCCAGTTGTGTGAAGTGGAACTTTGCTTTATTAACAGGGAAGTATTCACATGCTCTCTACATTAACACTGGATGGAAATACTGTTGGTGTCTGACTCAGTCAAGGATAATTACAGCACATCAGATGCCAACAAAGCAACCAATACACCACCATCTGAAGGCCAGTCCATTTCTAAATAAATGAAAAGGCCAAGAGCAGTAGTCAGTAATGAATGCTGGAAGAAATCTGAATGAAACCGTGGCACTAGATTAGCGCTGAGTCAGTGTTAATGTCATGCTTTCCAAAGCTAATCTAAAGCGTGTACACAAATCATTAACGTCGAATAGAGAGTAATGATACTCCTTGTGTAAAGAAGACGGTGTGACCCAAAGCTGAATCCCTATTGTTTCCTTTCTGACGGACTCTTAACTGTATTAAATAAGCATTGTAGTCTACTTCAAATCTTAAAAGTATATGTTTTTTAAATTTGTACTTGTAGATAATATAATATTAATTAAACATAAGGCCACTTGAGATATAAATTGTACTTTAGCTACAAATGTCAAATTAAAAGTTCTATTTTAGAGTGCATGCTATATATATATATATATATATATATATATATATATATATATATATATATATATATATATATATATATATATATATATATATATATAATTTTTATATTTTTCCACATATTTAATCATGCTTTATAAAA
Organism: Carassius gibelio; assembly: GCF_023724105.1. Taxonomy (NCBI): domain Eukaryota; kingdom Metazoa; phylum Chordata; class Actinopteri; order Cypriniformes; family Cyprinidae; genus Carassius; species Carassius gibelio. The sequence continues at coordinate 35,396,704 of NC_068402.1, read as the reverse complement.
GTACACTTATTTTTAAGTGTTGACTATCACACTAAAGCACAAGAAACATGCTTTAAAAATAAGTTTCATTATTTAATATTACATTTAAAGTTCATATATTTTAAATGTAGTAAACAAATGTGCAATTATAAAATATAAAAGTCCTACTTATGTGGATCAAAATACCACTCCACAAGTTTAAAGTTGCATTTAATATCAATTTAATTGGAATAATTTTCATTAAATTGCAATTAAGTGTCTGAAAACATAAAAAGAAGATACTTTAGTGTGGAATGAATGCAATTTAGATCTTTTTCATAAAGAGCTGTTCATAATGTGGCAAATGTGTGTGTTTTAAATAGTTTGTTAATTGTTTCTTTCTCTTTTTTTTTCTCACAGTAAAACCAATACAGAAGGCGGTTCGTTCCGTGTCTTCGCTGTTAGAGAGTGAGAAGGCACTGACGAGACACAAAAGATCACAGATTTACTCTTGAAAGTCAGGACATATCAAATGAAATGTAACTTTTGGACGAACGAGACATTTACAGAAGACCAAAGGATCTGTCAAAGTCTGCTAGCTCAGTCCATGGGCTTCCAAAGGTTTTATATACAATAGTGAACAATATTTTTGACCACACATGCAACTCTTAACTAAATACAGTGTGGTAGAAATGGTATTTTAACAGCGATGCTGGTTTTAATCGTTGTTGTTGTTTTTTAGATTCAAGTAAGTCAGTTTTTATTATATTCTATTAGTCTTGAATACAAGCAAATTCTCTAATTTCCATACAAAATGCATATTGATTTACACTGTATTTAATCTGTACAGATATGTTGTTGATTTATTAGGCTTGTTTCGTGTTTCTCATCTTTTTTGCCTTATTTCCTAAATCATTTTTGGAAGCCGGAGCTGGAACAGGGTGTAATCTTCACGAGGAATCACAAAATTACAAACATAATATGAAAATATAGTTCTGAGCTCAGAGCTCAAGTTACATCTGTCTCAAAAGTTGGTTCTCTATTGTTAAAATCTATTTCTCGATGAGGAAAATTAGTGGGGTTTTTACTCCTGGAAATTTTTGCGCTCTACAATAGTAGTTGAGTGTGTACAGTGCAGTAGGGGCGATTTATTGGACCTGAAGTGGGCAAACAAATGCTTCACAGAGAAATGGCAAAGAAACAGAGGCAAACCTCCAAGCAAAAGAAACCTTTCCTTCATAATGCATGCGAGCCTTCCAGAGTCAACAGTACTCAGACATTATGGTAAAGGTGCACAAACATTGAAACAATGTTCAATCCCAGGAGGATTCACAGTCACCGAGTGCATGTTTAGGCTCATCTTTCATTATGGTACCTTCATTTTTGTTATTTATTATTATGCCTCCTTTAACCCCTGCTCAGAACTGCAAATTCTGTGGAACAGATCCAAATATTTATGAATGCAGCACATGATATGTGCTCACATGAGAATCAATCGTCTGTCAGCGTCTAACATATTCCTGTTTGGTTAAATGCTATACAAATCCCAGAGCTTGTCATTACTGCCAAAAGCGATTTCATTAGAAGTTGAGCTTTATTTTTATTTTGCACGAAATGAAACTCAAGTGCGCCGTGCTGACTGAACATCAGTTTATTTAAACCACTTTATACTGCAATGTAATAAAAAGGTACTTGCGCTAAAAGCAATGCCTCTGATGGGAAAGAGACTGTTGTATATTCTTCTTATCTCAATGCATATCTCTTAGTTCGTGTTCAAGAGTCCAGGATTTAGACTTAATGTTGACGTTCAGATGAAATAAGGGCCGTGGAGCACAATAATCCCTTTAAAGGCTTCCGTTTTGCTGCTTTTAACTTTTTTTTTTTATCTACTTTTATTTTCTTTGTAACTTTCTTGAATTATTACCTCAGTCTTGTTGCAGCGTTTAGATTTTTTTGATATCTTGAGTTTGATTTTTTTTTAAGGGACATCATAAATGTTTGTACAGTACAATGGTTTGTGTAAATATTCAGATTTGTGCTTTGTTTTCAAGTCTGTATTGTAAAAGTATAAAAGTGTATGCCATCTGGGCCTTTTTAAAGCCAGAGGATAATTGTTTTTGCACAAATGTAAAATTATAAAGACTATAAAAAATATGAAAAAACTGTCTTTTGTCAATATGTATTTACGTTACTGGGTTTTATACTGTCCAATAAACAGGACATCTTTATTTTATTTTGTGAAATCAAAACCATATCAAATACTCCCCTAGACCACCCAAGCACTAGTCGACTCTTTGTGCATCATTTATTTCAGTGAATAAAGAGTAGTAGGAGTATACAGATATCTCAAAATAAATTATTTAGACTTCAGTCAGGGTCATCAGTGGATGCATTTTATGTTATAAAATTAATTCTTGGTACAAATACCTTAAAGCAAGTACTTTTTGGAAGAGAGATACCCTAAACTAGGCCCGTCCAAATCTGGGACAAACTGTTCTGAGAAAGAATGGCAGTTAGGCTCTTAGCCAGAACACATTGTCATTGAACAGTTTATAAAACAGGTTGTCTAAGCACATAGAGATGCCTGTTTTATGTCACACACCAGTCCAGTGCAGGTCTGTTCTGGGGCAAAAACAATGCAAATGTAAATAATATCATTTCTGTCATGACAACCCTTGGAGGGATTGGCATAGTCTATGTGTTTGGTCTTGGTGGAATAGATCTGCTACACTTCTGCTGCGGCAGAGCAAGTACTGAGACCTGCTACTGCCAATACATCCACAACATGCTGCTGTGAGCATGTAAGAAATACTGCTGCTGCACGTATAACATATTAAATGACCCCCATATATAGCATACAATCAGCAGGTGGAGCTGGGGAAGGTGGAGGGTTTCTGAACTGCTACAGCAAGCACTAGCCAAGTATTTGAATGTTGAGCAGCGAGCTCATTGGCTGCTGATACAGGAGATAACCAGTCAGCTGCACCACATGATGATGTCATTATGTCAGATTGAGTTTGACCTATCGGACTGCTCCATCTAGAGTTTCATTCCCGAACTTTGGACATCTAAATAATAAACTGCAAACTGACATATAAATCAGGCATGTGAAAAGAAAGTACAGTACACTTCAGATTTTCTTTAAAAAGAGTACTTGTTACCAAAACTATGTACTGTAAAAGGATATAGCGTATATGTACAGTAAGTGCAAATGCAATGTAATGTTTTCTGACACTTTTTGACATGTTATTTACAATTAAATGACAATTGTCAGGGTCTCTTTTTGTACAGTACAGTCCTCTTGTTTACGAAAGGACATTTTAGTAACACTTTAGATTAGGGAACACTATTAGCTATTTGCTTATTAGTATAAATATTACTAGATTATCTAGTACACTTCAGACCTGCATTAATTGAACAGCTGTTGTGGAAAGGAAAGTGCATGCTGTTTAAACAGTCACATACTCTCTTGAACAGGAATGACAAGCATAGGAACAGTATTGGGTCAAAAACCTGCTGTGATGATGATTGAATGTGCAAGGTTTAATACGAGATCTATTTAATATCTCCACTCTAAAACAATGAGAGCAAATGAAGACATTTTCTAAAAGTACCTTCTTTTCTCTACTGTTTTTTTCCACTAAATAGGGCTGATCCACTGTAATACTGTATGTCAAGCATCATTTCAAGGTCTTGTGGATTACAGGGTTATGTATTGTTATTCTGAATTGAGACTTTAATGATAATCAGTGTCTGATATAAAGGTTTCATTTTGGCCTACATATAAATCTTTCAACTGTAATTAAAGAGAGCTGTTGGGATTCTTACCCTGTCGTTTCACACTTGCTTGTGGTTCCTCAACATGTGTTTTAAAGCTAAAAAAGCCGTTTCTAGGACATGACATTTGGTAATTATATGAGTCATTCAGGTCATTCAAATTTGAACAGGTTCTTTCATTGTTATGCATTGTTTCTTTAAAAATAATGGAAAGATGCAAAAGCCACTATTGGGCTGATGAAATGTTAAATATATTTCGTTCAGCTTTCAAATTCCAAAAGTTCTGTTTGGAATAAATGTTTTCAAAATATTTCTGTAAATATATGTTGTATTAATTTATATTTTTTTTTTAATGAAAAACAATAAAAAAAAAAAAAGCTTTTTAAAATATATTTTGCCCTCAATACATTTCAATTCAAGAAAATACATTTACATCACACTTGAAGAAAAACATTATTTGTTGTCTACACATTTGATTATATAACATTTCATTAGTAATCAACAAAAGCAACATACATTACAATATTACAGTATTTTAAAAATACACATTATTAAATAATTATAAATCTAGTTTTGATCTAGGCTATTCTATCCACATTTGCATTAACCTAAATTTAGCCTAATTTCAAAATTATATTTTATTGAGTTTCACAGTTTAAAATAATATATATATATATATATATATATATATATATATATATATATATATATATATATATATATATATATATATATATATATATATATATATATATATTGGCAATTTAAAATACCTAACATGTATTTTGGCCATTTAAACTTTTAAAATACATTTTGTCCCTAACATATACACTCACATACATACAGTACGAAATATTTTGGCTATTTAAAATACCACATGGGTATGTTTGGTAATCAAATATATCTTAAAAGCTGCAGTGGCCTACTTCAGGATCATGTGATTATTAGATTGCGCTTGTGACATGAGTTTTTGACACATCAGCAATGGAAAAAGGCATTTAGGATGACTCAGAGACGTTAATTCACATGTTATGGTTATAAACCCATTGCTGTGCATGATGGAAACAATCGAGCTAAACGCATCAGTATGCAGTCTTCAGTATATGTATGGCAGACTAAACCCTAGAGCAAACCGTTTCTGATTTCTATCTTGTAGCTCAGTTGCCATAAGATCACAAGCTTACTGATTTCTAACAAAGCCAGTGCATACTTTTAAAACTATGAGGGAAACTGCAGAACCGAGTTTTCCATAGTACTGTAATTAATCTCAGAAATCTGGTCTTTGCTTCAGTCTGTGAACATTTTGAAAGTTTTCCTCCAGTTTCTGAACTGATTATGAGATGGACTGATGATTTGGCAGAAGTGTGATAGACCAGGACTGTCATAGAGTAGAGCAGACCAGAAATGATGAGTCCTGTAAACACTATGAACTCTGGAGAATGAGAGGAAAGAGTGGAGAAAGATCTGGTGATGCTGGAGACAGGCAGCTGGAGGAGTGTTAGTGGAAACTCACATCTTTTCCTCCTTTCTGAATCATTCTTTCTAGTAAAAATTAGGCCATGTGGGAAGATAATAGCACTCAAAGCCGATTACGCTATTTGGGACGGCACAGAAAATGATTTCAAAACTAATGATGAATTCTACTGAATAGTATGACAAAAAAAAAAAAAAAAAACACTGATTATTCATTGTACCACGATAGTAGTCCTATCATACACTTTATCTCAAGTCTTGATGATTTATTACCCTGATTTATGGCCTGATTTATGGCCGTACAGTCCGTGTAGATTGACAGGTAGTCAGAAGTGTGCATGGTCAGTTTGGATTGATTTATGACTATAAGGCCTGTCAGTCAAAGCGGTTGCCATGCCACTGGGTCCTGTGACCCTTGATTGACATGGCAGAGGTGTGTAAATCAAAAGATCAAAGAGATCTCAGATTTGACTTGTGTTGTGTTTATTACTGGATATATGATGGTTGTATCTGTTACCAGAGCAGTGGGGGGGTTTCTTATGATGGTTGTATCTGTTACCAGAGCAGTGGGGGGGTTTCTTATGATGGTTGTATCTGTTACCAGAGCAGTGGGGGGGTTTCTTATGATGGTTGTATCTGTAACCAGAGCTGTGGGGGGGGGGGTTTCTGTGAAGTCCTGTTGTTCACACCTAAAGACAGTGGGAGGTGTTTGGGTTCTTCCTGGGGGAAAAAAAATGGCGGTGCAAAAGTGAGGGTTTTGACGTCTTGGCAGGATCAATGTTTGTTTAATCTTTATGGTGTTGATACCTAGGCACCAACAGGCCACATGCTCCCCGTCTACAAACACATTTGAAAAGGAGGACGATGTCTGGTGTCTTTCCAGGTGAGAATTTCAAAGAGTGAGAGAGACAATTATCTAAATCATCAACTAACCAAGCCGCTGAAGAGATAAATAATTGAATGTTATCTGGAATTAATAAAATCAAACAGGCATTCCTTAATGTTAAGAAAATACTATCCATAATATGTGATGTGTAAAAGGAGTTGAAATCTCACGCTAATTTTAAAACCAACTCTAAACACACACACACACACACATTGGTTTTCCATGTTCTATGGGACATCCCGTAGACGTAATGTTTTTTAGACTGTACAAATTGTATTTTGCATCACCATACATCAACCTTACACTTAAACCTACCCCTTACAGAAAATTTCTTTCATTTTAAGATTTTCAAAAACACTTCATTCTGTATGATTTATAAACTTGTTTCCTCACGGGGGCAAAAACAATCCCCAAGGATTTTGGATATTGCCATCATTGTTCCCCATAACATGGGGTATACCTGAACCACAAACAAACACAAACACACACACACACACGCACACACACACACACACACACACACACACACACACACACACAGACACACACAGTAAATCTGAGTAAACTAAATTTTATTTATGAGCAAATTCGTATTTGTTGTTTTTACTTTGTGTTATGTAAGAAATGTTTTAATTTAATAATCTAACCTGTAGTATGTGTACTGTAAATGAACAAATATACATTTAGCTTAAACTCAGTAAAATAATTACACCTACCATTTTAAACATGTCTAAAAGATTACACACTGTGTGTCACTAAAGCAAGGCACACTGTCTATTGTCTTAAAAAATGTTTAAATAACCTGATGACCAGCATTGTTTCTTTAGATCATTTATGCACACAAATGCTTTTTTCCCACGAGTAGAAAACACTTTGGATGTGTTTGGCAAAAACATCATTTCTACATCTTAAATGCATGACTGAACTTTTCTCATTCGACAGAAATACTATTTTCTAATTATTTACCCGGCCTATAACACTTGGTGTAAATGTTCTTACCTAGAACAGAAAACATACACTTTGACTATTTGATAATTTTGTAGGCATCATGTAATGTTAAATGGTTTACAAAAAAAATTTAGCACCAGCAGCTGTGATTTTCAAAATGAAAGAAATGTACAAGCTAAGGATGTTTCAACTATTATCATCATTTCCTTTTGACTCTGATAAACTGGTAATGAATTTTCTATGCAAGTGACACGATATACAGTTCTCATACTATTTGTGTAGATAGCTGTGCTAAAACATTTATGACTATTTTTGCATGCCAGCAGATTATGTCAAGGGTGTTTCACATCTAAGAATCACAATGTTTTTTAAATGACATTTTTCTTACACCTCAAGATTTAGCCATATCAAGATTTTGGACGGCCGTTCACAATTTGTTTGTTGGACTGTACGTTTTTAGGTGATCTCTGTGTGGTGTCATCATAATAGGAATAAATGAAAATTAAGAACTTAAGTTACAGTTTTTCTCTTCGAGATATTTCTTTTAGTGCAACTTTGTGTCTGTCCAAAAAGTGTGATCACATGAAGCATCGACACAACAAAAAATTAAGTCTAGCTGTTTTACACTTAAAACTATTACAACCTAAACAAATGAAACGGTTCCACTGAAAGATGCCCACTCGTTTAAGTTTGAGCATGTTAAAGTTTCCACACTCCTGTGTAGAGATAAATTTTATCCATAACCTTTTGTGTATTCACGTGACCAAATCACTAAGAAAGAGAGTATAGCAAGAAAGCAAATGTTTACAATGCATATAAAATTCAGAATACAATTGTTAAAAAAAAATTATGTTGATTTGTAAATGGTATTTTTTATTAATCCACTAGATTAAGTCATCTTGTTCAGATAGCAGATGAAACTATTCACATTTTGTTTGTTTGGCCGTTTTTGTTTGAATACTCCTGTAAGTTCATGCTAACTCTCGCGTGGGAAAGAGAGCAGGGTGAGCACATCCTATTCATTTAAGAAAAAGTATTAAACATTTGACCAAACTTTTTTATTATTTTGACAAAACACAACAACATTAAAGAATGTTATCCGTTCCTATGGCCATCTTCTTTGACTCAAATAAAGCAACATCTCTGGTGTACGCAAGCATCTACAATGTGTGTATGTGCTAAACATCTGTTTCTCCCACTTCTGCCAGATTTGTTAGATGGGCTTTTGTTGTAATACAGACACATTTGAGAACTACGATGTTCTCACTTTTGTAATGGTTATAGAAAAATTCAAAAATAACTCTTGCATACGTAGCAAAACTGACTAAAAAAATCACTGAATTATGAAATGCAAAAGTGTGTACGGCATTTGACAAAACAGGATTTTAGCTGTAATGAGCACATAAGACAAAAATTGTCAAAGTGTGACTTGTAAATATATTCTATTTTATTTTGTTTTATTTATTTATTTTTACCAGAGATAGTCGACTGATCTGTTTACATGTTGTTTTGCCATTTTCTGATGAAGAGTTTTCTCTGACTGTGGTCAAACATACAGTGCCTGTTCATAGGAATTTTTACAGCATAACTACAGCATAAAAATATCGCCCCTACATCTAGAGCTCTCGTTCATATAGCTGATGATGATGTTCACATTTTTATTTGTCGTACTCGTTAGTTTCAACATTTCTACTGGACATTAAAGAGTAGGCCTATGTGTACTCCCTTTATGTCAGAAGCATTAACATCTACTGTGTGCTAAGAATTTTCTGCTTTCTCCACTTTTGGTGGATTTACTAGAGGGACTATGTGACCTTGTTGTAATGTGATTACGTTTAAGATCCATATGATTGCACTAAACCCCCTTGAATAGGTTATAGACATACTCTTTTATACAGGAAATGTTTCCACAACAGCAATATGTATCAGAATAACAAATACCTAATTTGAAAATATGAAATCCTCTCTTCTAAACTATTGTGAAAACTTTTAATGTTGATCCGGCCCACCAGCCGTGTATCTTTTTCATTGTTTTTTAGATAAAGACTATTCTCAGAGTTTGGTAAACAGGCAAAAACATGAACAAAATGTAGTACAAGATGATTAAATGATTGTCAAGAGACTGTTTAAACTGAGATTGTGATGCACTTTAGAGCTTTTTCTGGTCTACCAGTGTCACAAAGACACAAAATTTTCAATCAACTTGAAAATGAGTTCTGCCATTTTCTGTTCTGACTGTTACACTTAATACAAACCCATCTATTACACTTAAAGTTAGACATTAAAAGTCATGGATGTCACAGGAACTATTTCCTTTCTCTGTTTCTCTAAACATCACACTAAATAAACCAGAGATCACATGTAGAAAGAATTCTTTGAAAGGGGCATGTCTTAGTCCATTTTAGATGGTCTGCACCAACACATGTTTTAGATGTTTTAGGTATTCATCAGACTAACAGGTTTGATTCGGGAAACACACACAACTGGAACTAAGTTTTGTCATGTCTTTATAATTGATCTACTTTTACTTTTAAAACAACACAGTGTGAAATTATGGTCTTCGACAGCATGGGCCCCTGAAATGTTGTAGTATATCTTTGTTTTCACAAAATATCTAAACATTTATCTATCTTAAAATATTAGTTATTACGTGTTTACAAAGTTTACATTTTTAAGAACATCTGATATAGTTTATCATCTTTAAAATTGTATAACGTATATTTCACCAAACCTTGACGCCTGAAAAACGGGTTTAGCATCAGTCCACATTTCAGTTGTTAGCCAGAAAATGCAAGTGAGCCGATATTTCATAACCCAGATAATCTACATGATGTGAAACTAGCTCACAGTTACATTAGAGTTTTGGGGTTCTAGTTTATGTTGAATAGTGTTTGTTACTGTTCCACATGTTTAACACCACATTACTCCATTGTGAAGATATGTACTGTATAAAAGGTTTTTCACTGTAGTAGTCCAACTCTGAAACCAGACCAAACAAAAATGAGCTTGAGCCTTAGTTGAAGCAGAATTAAAATGTTTTCTTTTTATCTTTCCATGATTTGTGCGTGTTGTTCTGAACCACGGTTTCATTTTAAACATCACAATCGTATTGTATTGTCCTGTATGATTGTAAAGAGTTTTGTGTGTGTCAGTCTCTGGATTTTTTTTTTTTTTTTTTTTGCAAACAGAACTGCTGTAATGTTAGCGAGCTCTTTGTGTTGTCTGCTTTACTGTGTTTAAATACGTTAGATTTCCTTAAATTTGCTCGATTAAAGTATTTAACACAGTTTTAGGTAATGTGAATGTGTGTGAATATAGAGGATCTTTACAAATATTTTTTCTTGAAATATCCATCTAACACTCTGAACCAAGACTGCTTCTTTTAAATATAACATTAACACATTCATAATAATTATAGTTCTCGGCCGATTTGTACATTATTAAATTATATTAGTGGTCATCACAAACTTAAGGTGTAAACAAAACCACCATGCAACAGTGTACTTTAGATTTACTAGAAGGATAATTTTGATGCTTTGTTCGCAAGGAAAACATACATTGTTTAAGAGAAAATAATCTCACTGAATGTGCTAAAGCATCCAATGTTTTATGACTACTGAAAGTGTCACATCCTTGTTTGTTTCACACCTGTGGGGTCCTACCTACTTTCCAAGTGTGATACTTAAAAAAGCTTTAGGGGCATATAGTTAACCACAGAAGACTTTCTGCATGCTCCTGTTACAATGACTGCTGCAGCGCCAAACAGTCCTGAAACATCTAGAAGAATGATGTGTGTAACACCGCCAAGAAGTTCTGCTGAAATGAGAGAGGAGCTGACTTTTGTACCAAGGAAAAAATCAAGGGAAGAGCATAAGAAAGGTTCTCATTGAAGATGAAGATATTGTGAAACAAGATTTCACCGTGTCTTATGATCATGTGAGGAGATTTGTGTTTGACAAAGAGTTGCAGATTGTGAAGCTCTACGTTTTGGAATCTCATGCAGATAAATAAACGTCGGGAGGACTTTGAAACAAACTTTGACTCTGATGAGTCTGATCGTGACTGGCCTCTTCCTGAGGTCAACCCTTACGAATGCTGCAAAAAGAGACTATATTTTGAGCAATGTGTTGTTTTAAAAGTAAAAGTAGATCAATTATAAAGACATGACAAAACTTAGTTCCAGTTGTGTGTGTTTCCCGAATCAAACCTGTTAGTCTGATGAATACCTAAAACATCTAAAACATGTGTTGGTGCAGACCATCTAAAATGGACTAAGACATGCCCCTTTCAAAGAATTCTTTCTACATGTGATCTCTGGTTTATTTAGTGTGATGTTTAGAGAAACAGAGAAAGGAAATAGTTCCTGTGACATCCATGACTTTTAATGTCTAACTTTAAGTGTAATAGATGGGTTTGTATTAAGTGTAACAGTCAGAACAGAAAATGGCAGAACTCATTTTCAAGTTGATTGAAAATTTTGTGTCTTTGTGACACTGGTAGACCAGAAAAAGCTCTAAAGTGCATCACAATCTCAGTTTAAACAGTCTCTTGACAATCATTTAATCATCTTGTACTACATTTTGTTCATGTTTTTGCCTGTTTACCAAACTCTGAGAATAGTCTTTATCTAAAAAACAATGAAAAAGATACACGGCTGGTGGGCCGGATCAACATTAAAAGTTTTCACAATAGTTTAGAAGAGAGGATTTCATATTTTCAAATTAGGTATTTGTTATTCTGATACATATTGCTGTTGTGGAAACATTTCCTGTATAAAAGAGTATGTCTATAACCTATTCAAGGGGGTTTAGTGCAATCATATGGATCTTAAACGTAATCACATTACAACAAGGTCACATAGTCCCTCTAGTAAATCCACCAAAAGTGGAGAAAGCAGAAAATTCTTAGCACACAGTAGATGTTAATGCTTCTGACATAAAGGGAGTACACATAGGCCTACTCTTTAATGTCCAGTAGAAATGTTGAAACTAACGAGTACGACAAATAAAAATGTGAACATCATCATCAGCTATATGAACGAGAGCTCTAGATGTAGGGGCGATATTTTTATGCTGTAGTTATGCTGTAAAAATTCCTATGAACAGGCACTGTATGTTTGACCACAGTCAGAGAAAACTCTTCATCAGAAAATGGCAAAACAACATGTAAACAGATCAGTCGACTATCTCTGGTAAAAATAAATAAATAAAACAAAATAAAATAGAATATATTTACAAGTCACACTTTGACAATTTTTGTCTTATGTGCTCATTACAGCTAAAATCCTGTTTTGTCAAATGCCGTACACACTTTTGCATTTCATAATTCAGTGATTTTTTTAGTCAGTTTTGCTACGTATGCAAGAGTTATTTTTGAATTTTTCTATAACCATTACAAAAGTGAGAACATCGTAGTTCTCAAATGTGTCTGTATTACAACAAAAGCCCATCTAACAAATCTGGCAGAAGTGGGAGAAACAGATGTTTAGCACATACACACATTGTAGATGCTTGCGTACACCAGAGATGTTGCTTTATTTGAGTCAAAGAAGATGGCCATAGGAACGGATAACATTCTTTAATGTTGTTGTGTTTTGTCAAAATAATAAAAAAGTTTGGTCAAATGTTTAATACTTTTTCTTAAATGAATAGGATGTGCTCACCCTGCTCTCTTTCCCACGCGAGAGTTAGCATGAACTTACAGGAGTATTCAAACAAAAACGGCCAAACAAACAAAATGTGAATAGTTTCATCTGCTATCTGAACAAGATGACTTAATCTAGTGGATTAATAAAAAATACCATTTACAAATCAACATAATTTTTTTTTAACAATTGTATTCTGAATTTTATATGCATTGTAAACATTTGCTTTCTTGCTATACTCTCTTTCTTAGTGATTTGGTCACGTGAATACACAAAAGGTTATGGATAAAATTTATCTCTACACAGGAGTGTGGAAACTTTAACATGCTCAAACTTAAACGAGTGGGCATCTTTCAGTGGAACCGTTTCATTTGTTTAGGTTGTAATAGTTTTAAGTGTAAAACAGCTAGACTTAATTTTTTGTTGTGTCGATGCTTCATGTGATCACACTTTTTGGACAGACACAAAGTTGCACTAAAAGAAATATCTCGAAGAGAAAAACTGTAACTTAAGTTCTTAATTTTCATTTATTCCTATTATGATGACACCACACAGAGATCACCTAAAAACGTACAGTCCAACAAACAAATTGTGAACGGCCGTCCAAAATCTTGATATGGCTAAATCTTGAGGTGTAAGAAAAATGTCATTTAAAAAACATTGTGATTCTTAGATGTGAAACACCCTTGACATAATCTGCTGGCATGCAAAAATAGTCATAAATGTTTTTGCACAGCTATCTACACAAATAGTATGAGAACTGTATATCGTGTCACTTGCATAGAAAATTCATTACCAGTTTATCAGAGTCAAAAGGAAATGATGATAATAGTTGAAACATCCTTAGCTTGTACATTTCTTTCATTTTGAAAATCACAGCTGCTGGTGCTAAATTTTTTTTGTAAACCATTTAACATTACATGATGCCTACAAAATTATCAAATAGTCAAAGTGTATGTTTTCTGTTCTAGGTAAGAACATTTACACCAAGTGTTATAGGCCGGGTAAATAATTAGAAAATAGTATTTCTGTCGAATGAGAAAAGTTCAGTCATGCATTTAAGATGTAGAAATGATGTTTTTGCCAAACACATCCAAAGTGTTTTCTACTCGTGGGAAAAAAGCATTTGTGTGCATAAATGATCTAAAGAAACAATGCTGGTCATCAGGTTATTTAAACATTTTTTAAGACAATAGACAGTGTGCCTTGCTTTAGTGACACACAATGTGTAATCTTTTAGACATGTTTAAAATGGTAGGTGTAATTATTTTACTGAGTTTAAGCTAAATGTATATTTGTTCATTTACAGTACACATACTACAGGTTAGATTATTAAATTAAAACATTTCTTACATAACACAAAGTAAAAACAACAAATACGAATTTGCTCATAAATAAAATTTAGTTTACTCAGATTTACTGTGTGTGTCTGTGTGTGTGTGTGTGTGTGTGTGTGTGTGTGTGTGTGTGTGTGTGTGTGCGTGTGTGTGTGTGTGTTTGTGTTTGTTTGTGGTTCAGGTATACCCCATGTTATGGGGAACAATGATGGCAATATCCAAAATCCTTGGGGATTGTTTTTGCCCCCGTGAGGAAACAAGTTTATAAATCATACAGAATGAAGTGTTTTTGAAAATCTTAAAATGAAAGAAATTTTCTGTAAGGGGTAGGTTTAAGTGTAAGGTTGATGTATGGTGATGCAAAATACAATTTGTACAGTCTAAAAAACATTACGTCTACGGGATGTCCCATAGAACATGGAAAACCAATGTGTGTGTGTGTGTGTGTTTAGAGTTGGTTTTAAAATTAGCGTGAGATTTCAACTCCTTTTACACATCACATATTATGGATAGTATTTTCTTAACATTAAGGAATGCCTGTTTGATTTTATTAATTCCAGATAACATTCAATTATTTATCTCTTCAGCGGCTTGGTTAGTTGATGATTTAGATAATTGTCTCTCTCACTCTTTGAAATTCTCACCTGGAAAGACACCAGACATCGTCCTCCTTTTCAAATGTGTTTGTAGACGGGGAGCATGTGGCCTGTTGGTGCCTAGGTATCAACACCATAAAGATTAAACAAACATTGATCCTGCCAAGACGTCAAAACCCTCACTTTTGCACCGCCATTTTTTTTCCCCCAGGAAGAACCCAAACACCTCCCACTGTCTTTAGGTGTGAACAACAGGACTTCACAGAAACCCCCCCCCCCACAGCTCTGGTTACAGATACAACCATCATAAGAAACCCCCCCACTGCTCTGGTAACAGATACAACCATCATAAGAAACCCCCCCACTGCTCTGGTAACAGATACAACCATCATATATCCAGTAATAAACACAACACAAGTCAAATCTGAGATCTCTTTGATCTTTTGATTTACACACCTCTGCCATGTCAATCAAGGGTCACAGGACCCAGTGGCATGGCAACCGCTTTGACTGACAGGCCTTATAGTCATAAATCAATCCAAACTGACCATGCACACTTCTGACTACCTGTCAATCTACACGGACTGTACGGCCATAAATCAGGCCATAAATCAGGGTAATAAATCATCAAGACTTGAGATAAAGTGTATGATAGGACTACTCACGATACCACCACCGTTACTTTTAGAAGTGTTAGCTGACTTTTAGATGATTTTGTTTTGTGAAAATACAAGAGTGAATGTTTTTTTTTTGAGAAATTCTCAGATTTCCACGGAGAAAAGTGCAGGGCCTTCAGCCTTCAGACCTGCTGGTCATTAACATTAGTCTTTGAACTATCATGACATCCAGATGCCCTTTCTAAAGTACAGTAGCTTTATGGTATTCCGGCATTACATCGAGACATCTGTTGGAGGATCATGCTATAAGAGTGGTCAAAGGTGAGGGGCCTCAGAGACACCCAGGACCCTCCAAAAACAGAAGCAAAGGAAATGGTGTGTATCTCAGGAGTGAGCTGCAGTAAATCACCTGAGATCTGGGAAAACCATCACTGAAGCTCTCGTCAGACAGCCACAAATAATTTGTTCACACTCTATATAACATAAAAACATGTCCACATAACTTCCAGATACAATCAGTAAACATGCTGCGTTTATGGACAAGTAGACTAAAACTCTTAACAAACACTATATTCAGTGTTTTGAACTAATGTTATGTTAATTTCCCCAAACTATGCAAAGATTGCATTGAGATTAAAACACACAGAAATATTAATAAAGGTACGAAATGTTTATATTCCCTGTTTGAATCCATCTTAAATCATCTCCTGATAGATAGCCTAACAAAATTCATTTTCTTTAAATATGGAACAGTTAACTAACCCTTTAGATGAAAAATGAAAGATTGCTGTTCATATTTGATATCAGGCTTTTATTGAGAACATGAAGCTCATACTTGAGGAATAAAAACATCTCAGTTTTATTCAGAGGCCTAAAATCAGAAAATTATACAATTTGGTGAAGCTGCTAGTTATAAGACCAAAAAGTAAGATGACGTTCTTCTTTAGCAGTAAAACAGAATGCTTCAAAAACCTGTATATTTCAATAATATGTCTTTGTAACATGATATTGAAATGCTTATTTTTTTATTGTTGTGTAAAACATATGATGCAATGCAATGCCATGACGTTTGAGAGATGAACAATCAAACAAACGTTTCTGAAAAGCCTATGGATCATATTTGAAACTTTGATTGAATTTACAGAAGCAATGTTGCACAGAAGTCATGTCGATTGTAATTGTGTGCGCTAGGTTTTTCAGTGAAGATTTGATCGTGCTGATACTTTAGAGGACTTAAAAATGTCTTTAATTTCTGAAGTGTTCAGCTAAACACAGGGTGCCATCGTGTTGTTTAGTGAGGGGAAACTGTTTATCATTCGGAGTCTGAGGGATGTGGAGTATGAGTCAAACCGTGGTTCAGGGCCAACTGAGCCACAATGCTGTTTTTTGGACTCAGTTTTCCCAAAGTGACACACATTCACAGTGGGAAGACATGACAGATGTTACAGTTTAAGTGTTCTATTCCTGTACTGCATTTGACCACTCTCCTACTGCTGAGACGGTTAAAACAACAAGCTGGATCTCAGAGATGTTTTGGACCATTGATGCACTGGTGGCTTGTTCTGAGGTGCTGTTTGATGGATGCCAAGTCTTTTATTGCCACCATATGCTCATGAGATTCTCCGAAGATTACGCTGGCGTCTTCAGGATGGGCTCTTTTAGGCCCACTGCAGTGTTGTTGTCAGCGTAAGTTCATCCATTAGAGTTCAAACCAAGAAAACCATATAAATGTCCTTCCAGAGAGCATTGCAGTCTCACAAATGCCATTTATTGGATATTGCATAACCCAGAATTGTGCATTCGGACCCTTAACCTTTTGTATTGGACCCTGAACTTTTTTGGACATGCTTCTCAGTAGCGGGACTTTTGTGTGTGTGTGTGTGTGTTATTTTGTAATTTTAACAGTTAAAATGCAGTAAAAGTGTGTTTTGAACAAAACGCTTGCCATTTTCTAGACACATTTCTTAAATGACATTATAAGCATCTCAAAATGCACAGAAATAAATGTATAAAAACCCCCCACAAATTTACTATTAAATATATATTTATATATTACATTTATTTTACATGATCATTGAACACTGTAACACAATCAAACATAAAGAATTTACATAAATTAATGGGGGATTTTAGTGTTAGTTGTTTATTTTATTTTTTTTATTTTAAAATATGAAATGCCTTAAATAATAATAATTTAACAATAATAACAGTATAACTTAATAATGATACTTTCAAAATAATTTAATTTGAATCATTTATATTATAAATTGTTTTGCTTTTTATGCACAGTTGCCCTGATGCTTAACCTGGAGTTTCTTGATTATTATTATTTTTTATCATAATTAAAAATGGCACATTTGCCACCATGTTTTGAGAAATATTATTTACATGAAGTCTTTATAGTATTAACATAATAATACCACTATTACTCATAACCCAAAATCATGTTGGGTAAAGATGTAAAGTATACAAAAACAGCAGTTGGTAATGGACAACAATTATTGTATTTTCATATTTGATCCCCCAAGAATTAAATGTGTCATTTCCACAGAGCCATACATAATAAATAAAATAATTTTTTTTTTTTTTAATAGACAGACATACAACAGTGGTCAGTAAAGGCACTTGAGTAATACACAGAAACCACAATACTGTATTTCTAATAAGGTTTAATATTTCTCTACACTACACTTTATAAATGATATTACAGCAACTCTTCTGTAAACACATCTGTGTTTTTTTGGAAATACCCTCTTATCATCATTCCAAGAACGATTATGATCGTCATCAAACCGGAATCGTGGAGAAAATTTCCCATAACAAAGATTGTGCGTTTGTGACGTAGTCTTTATAAGGTTGCCGCTCTCGCCAACACAAATGCCAGTCAGATTACATAATGAGTCCCTGTTACATTTTTGATAAGCTTACAACATACGGTTGAGCTGCACAACATTAAAACCTCAGCACATGCGTAATGCAGGTCCTCTGCGTCTGATCGGAAAGGTTCTGGGAAAGGTTTCTCTCCCAGACTGAAAGTTCTAGACTGGGAGTGAGACGAGTTTATTTGCCCCACAGGAGGCTTGGTCTCTCTAGGCCTTTTGCACTGGCATTAAAGGAACAGTTCACCCAAAAATAAAGATTTTCTGAAAATGTACCCATCCTCAGGAGATCCTAGATATGGATGATTTTGTTTCTTCATCAGAACAGAAAAATTTGGAGAAATGTAGCATTGCATCACTTGCTCACCAATGGTGAATGGGTGCAGTGAATGGGTGCCGTCAGAATAAGAGTCCAAACAACTGATAAAAGCATCACAATAATCCACACGACTCTAGTCCCTCATCTTGTGAAATTAAAAGCTGCATGACTGTAAGACAAAAAAAATCCATTATTTAAACATTTTTACCTTCAAACCCTTTCTCAAACATTCATATTGCTTTATCAAGTGAAAAACCCACCTCGTCTGAATCTGGAGAGAAATATGCACTGATCAAGCACCATTTACAAGCAGAAACCATCTTAAACATTTTGGTGAAAAGAACGGTTTAAAGTTAAAATGACTTAATTGTGGCACCCATTCACTGCAGAGGATCCACTGGTGAGCAAGTGATGAAATGCTTCATTTCTCCAAATCTGTTCAGATGAGGAATCAAACTGATCTATCTAGGGCATTTTCAGCAAATGTTCATTTCTGGGTGAACTGCTCCTTTAAGTGACAAAGGACACAAAGCTTCACTATAAATGTTTGTTTTCACTTTGCTTTCCCCCAGCTAAGAAACCAAAATGTCCCGGCTTTCACAAAGACTATAACAAGAAGTTGTCTCTTGATGTCAGTTTAACTCAACTCTGCGTGGGGAATGTTTTCAATCAAATTAAAAGGGTTTTACATTCTCTCAAGCTGTAATTTACTTAATCTAACCATGTAGGACGTGAATGGCTTTATTTATTCAACAGCATATTCTATAGTTAGAAGACTACCAGAACCAGATGACTAGAAGAGGTGAAACTTGAGCTTCTTGTTGTTCCACTGAACCATAAATTAACTATATAGTTGGTTTGTTATGACGTCTATCCACACATGTTGGTCGTCGCAGGGTCTGGATCTTTAAAGAGTTGAAACGCCCCAGGTTTGTTGATTCATATTTTTATTTCCCAGGACGAAAAACACCAGTCTGACATGGGCAGCAAGTCACAGAGGCTGGCCGCTGATGTATGCTGAAAGAGGAGGGAGCAGCAGCTTTGATTCCAGCCAAAATCCTTGTTCTTGGAACTAACATTTTCAGTGAAGAAACAGCTTACAGAGAAACAGAGGGACAGACTACAGTTTAATACTGTTCTCCAGAATCTCACATCCCTCACGTCTCTTTAATTTGTTCAGACATGGCATCCATTCCAATGGACATCACGTTTCTCTGAGGTTTCTTTGGTGTTTGTCACTTGGCGCCACCCAAAATGTAAATATCAGATGATGCCATCTATGCAATCAATGCGTGTCCTCACATATTGTCAACCAAATTGACCCCAAAAGCTTCTATTTACAAAAAAGCTCCTATTCTATTCTATTCTATTCTATTCTATTCTATTCTATTCTATTCTATTCTATTCTATTCTATTAAAAAAAAAAACAACGACAACAAAAACGAATGGATCAACCCTACAGTAAGTGCACATGCTTGAAAAATTGTAATCTCTGTTTTGCTCTTTTACTGTTTACATTGTTTATGTTTTATCTGTTTAAAGTAAAAATTATTAAAAAAAGTATTAGCTAGTATAATAATAAATAAATAAATTCAATATATTATATATTATATATTCAATATAAATTCAAATAATAAATAATAACATTTATTATTTGAAATGAACTTTTTTAAAGGTAGTGATTAATAACTAGAATTTAGTAATATTTTGTATTAACTCATAATTTATTTATTTATTTTATTTATTAAATCTCTTATGTGTAAACCAATTATGCCCTTAAATGCTGAATTTAAAACTGTCTCTCGGAAATATTTGTATAAACACAGGGAACCATCACATGGTTTTGTGAGGAGAAATTGTTTATCATTTTACACTGTAAGGCAGAGGATTTACAAAAATAAATAAATAAATAAATAAGTTCACCCCTGTACATTTTGTTCTTGTGAAATGATTTAGTTTTTCATGTGTTTTCCCTGACTGCCTTATTTTTCCACAGTAGTAATTCATGGTTATCTCTCCTCTTCTCCAGAGAGAAGTGTTACTGCAGTTTAAGCCTCTTTCCTGGCTCTTGTACAGAGCATCTCATAGCATCCTGACACTCTTACTGTTCTATTTAACTTTTTTATGCAATATTCTGTCATTTTATAGTCTATTTGGTTGATTCTTTTCGCAAAGTATGATCTGGTGATGATAAACTTTTCACAGATACATGTAAGATACTTTTCACATACTGTAAGATTTTGTCCATTGGTGAAGAAGCCAGTACCTGTTCAGGAACGTCTCAAGGACTTTGGGTTTCACATCAGTGTGTACAGACTCAGCTCGCAGGATTCTGTTGTAAACACATCATGAGACAAGACGTGTTCTTCCTCCTCTAAAATTATTCAGGAAGTTTCAAGAAAAGCTGCCAAATACTTTACGTTTTGAAAAACACAGTGATCCACAAATGTAGTTTTGCCTCTTCCAGCTGCAGAGAGTCCCATTCAATGATTGTCAATCATGACAGAATTTAAACCATGTGTTTCTTCTACTACGCTTTGTTTGCAGATTCTCAGATATTCTAGTAGTGGGTTGCAGGTATTTCCACATTATAATTTAACACTGAACATATTAGCAGATCCCACTAGCTAACAGCTTATACAGGTCATTACTGTAATATTTCATTCCCCAGAGTTTTTTTTTTTTTTTTTCAAGTTATGATTTGCCAAAATTAATTGTTAGAAGCTTTTCACAATACATTGGTATGCCCATTATAACAAATTAATAATTACTAAATTTTAAATCATTTTTAGCATAAACTAATGTCTTACATATCTTAAACCAAGCATTCTGTCATTTCCCTGGGACACTTCACTAAGTTTGTACTTAGAAAATTATTAACAAAATGTGCATTGATGATTTTTGGCAATAATATACCGTATTTTTCGGACTATAAATCACACTTTTTTTCATAGTTTGGCTGTTCCTGCGACTTATAGTCAGGTGCGAATTATTTATCAAAACTAATTTGACATGAACCGAGAGAAATGAACCAAGAGAAAACATTACGGTCTCCAGCCGCGAGAGGGCGCTCTATGCTGCACAGTTCTCCTGTAGTCTACACTGAAGACATAGAGCGCCCTCTCGCGATTGTAGACGGTTTTCTCTTGGTTCTTGGTTCTAAATAAATGCACTTATAGTCCAGTGCGACCTATGCATGTTTTTTTCCTCATCATGACATATTTTTGGATTGATGCAACTTATACTCAGGTGCGACTTATAGTCCAAAAAAAGGTAAGTATTTATTTGTGTTCCTTTCTTCTGAAAAAATAAAACAGACTTTAAAGTGTGAACTCAACCCAGTCACAATAACAATTCTATTTCAGTTTTAGAGCTTAAAAATCCCTTCAAAACAAAGTTATTTCCTCTTAGTTGCTTATTTTCTTTTTTTATTAACAGAAACCAGGAGTGCCAACATATTACAATTAATAAATGTTAATGAGGATCGATTTTGTGATTACAATTAGATGATTCAGGAACTGTATGGATTGTAAAATTGAGTATTCCAGTATATATTATAACTGATGTACATACCATCAGTTATGACTGTCATGACTACAGCATTTATTAAGTTTAGTTCATGTAATATTACTTGTAATTAAAACTTAATATAAACAGAATTCAAATCAGAAAAAATCAATCCGAGATCATTTAAAACTAATGGAAAGTAATCACATATTATGCACAATGTGTTAGACTGCATTAGGTTAGTTTAAGTTATTCCTCTTGTACTAAAAATGTAACTCTTACAGTTCACTGTTTGAGCTTTAGAGTCAACATGCATCAAGCAAAGAGCTGTTGGCCACAGGCAGCAATATGAGGCTGACATTAGAAAGAAAGAAAGAAAGAAAGAAAGAAAGGTTTTTTGTACAGTGCAGATGCCATTTGAGAGAGAAAAGCTTTATTTAAGGTTGTATTTCACTGGATTATTTTACATTGTGTAATGTTATTGCTTAATACTAGTAATGTGTAAATGTTCTTTCAGAATTAAGTTGACACAGTTACATCAGATGAGTGGAAAAGTACTCTCTCGCTTGCTTGTGCCTGTTTCTTCCTCTGGGGTTGCTCTCTATGTAATCAGGTGCGCTAGAGACCTCAATTTAAGCCAAAGTACAAGGGCTGCCAAGACTTGCCCGTTTGCTTCTTATTTTCACTCATGTCTCAGCTTCTAGAGCCAGGCTACAGGTGCGAGTGTGTGGTTTCAGGGTGAAAATGTGAGCTGGAGGTTGCAGGGAGGTCATTCCTCTTCACATTTTCTGCACTGGAGGATCAGTGTCAGTTTTGTACAATAACCTACACAGACCTGGGATTGAAGCGCATGGCTCTTCCATCGTTCATTATAAGAGAGATTCATGCCATGCAAATAGTGGTATTGTTAATGATCTGGCCAGACAATAGAGCCGAGGCCACTGGACACACATTCTGGGCCTGTCAGATCAAACACAGCTGCCCATGTACCCTCAATAACCCTGCTCTGTTTTTGTCATTTATAGTACCCCATGTCCTAGATTTCCTCTCGACAAACATCAGCAGAAAGACATAGTAATTCAGGGAGCCATCCATAAACATTGCCAAAGGGAAGCCTGAGAACTTCTCCTGTAAAACAACATTGACAATGACATCTCAAAGCACTCTGAGGAGGCTGTGATAGTTGGCCACAGTGTGTGAAATTTGGAGTTACGTGCTATAATGCCCGTATTGCCAGTTACATTGCCCAAAACACTGACTCCACTCTTTAGAAAGGCTCCAAAGTTTTTTTTTCTTTTTTCTTTTGCAGTGATGCCATAGAAGAATCCTTTTTTTTGTTCCTCAAAGATCCCATCATTAAAAAGTTCTTAAAGAAACAGTTCACCCAAAAATGAAAGAATTTGCTGAAAATATCCAAGATGTAGACGAGTTTGTTTCTTATTGGGAGCAGATTTGGAGAAATGTAGCATTGCATCACTTTCTCATGAATGGATCCTCTGCAGTGAATGGGTGCCGTCAGATTGAGTCCAAACAACTGATAAAAACATCACTACAGTATAATCCACTACATAACACCACTCCAGTCCATCAGTCACAATATCTTTGCACTGAAACCCCAGAAACACACACCAGATCTGCAAGTCCTCCAAGAGACATTTTGTGTGTGCAATTCTTGGAATTGTGTGTAAAGTTTTAAAAAAAAGGTAAAGTTTTAAAATGTAAGTAGTAACATCTGACGGCACCCATTCGCTACAAAGGATCCACTGGTGAGCAAGTGATGTATTGATACATTTCTCTTGTTCTATTCCCATGAAGAAACAAATTAATCTTCGATGGCCTGAGATTGAGAACATTTGTCAGAAATAATGAGCCTTTATTTTTTTAGAATATGGCTCATATTCTGGATGGAGGGGACAAAAAGGAAGAATATCATACCTATGTCATTAGATAAAGCCACACTGTGGCTATCACATAAGAACTGATAATAATGAGTGTAATAATGTGTAATGTACTGTACATTAAAGGAATGACAAGCCAAGGGATTTTGTTCGATAGCAGGTTTGAAAAGTTCAGATTGTATGAGGTGATGGTCTGTTTCTAGCTTTCCTAAATCGTTTGCATGGATCATTTCCATGCAAAGGGGGTTTAATTTTGACAGTTTGGGTGGTAGACAACACAGCAGTACACATGTTTTACGGGCTTTTAGTGTGTATGAATGTGTGTGTCAGTGGTATTTGTTTATCAACGCACACTCTGCACACACAGTCCTCCATGCTCAATCTACTGAATCACTATCTCTTCCACTGACGACTGATGGAATCAACACATGTGCATGATGATAAATCACCACTGAAATTCATTATGTGTAACAAGATAATCACACAGACTTTCAGTGTCTGATTTATAGGATGTCATAACCATATTTGGATAACAATACAGTATTAAACGCAAGCTTTGATGTCAGGTAAATCACCAGTTTAAAGGTGCATTCAGGAGTTTGCACTAATATAAAAAGTTTTACAAATTTATAGGGAAACTGTGTTTTTGTAAAGAGTCAGCTGAATGGTGTACATGCACACGCTGAAAGTTGACTGTACTTACAATCCTTTTCTGTAAAAAGCGTTTAATTATATATAACTTATGGGTCTTCCATTGCTTTTGTGACAAAATGCACTTTGTAATAATGTCAAATTAAGGTTTTATTTTTTTTAAGTGTATTTTAAATCATAAATTGTGAATAAATAATATATGTCACGTTTAATGTATTGCAGTTACTTGAGTTGATGAGTTGAGTGATGAGTTGACTAAGATACAAAAGCACATCAACAGTTTTGTTATAATTAATCTCTAGTGTTATTCAACAGTAGATGTAAAGTTATATATTTGAAATGTATTCAATTGCAAATGTATCATTGTAATGTGTGTACCTTAAGTATGCAAATAACAGAGATGCTATCTAGGAATGCTTTCATTTCATTTTAAGCATCTATGCAAATGCTTAATTGAAGCGAACTGATTTCTGTTATAAATGAATTTGCACAGTAGAAGCTGGGAAATGCGAAAAGAGTAAAAATAGCTGACTGCTTGCAACTCCATCACAAACAGAGAGGAGGTGCTTGTGTTGTGCTAACTCGATTGTTTTTAAAGTGGCTGAAAAAATTAGGAATAACTGTGTGGTTTGAATTTAGTGCTCTAGTGGTCTTGACTGAGAAACTTTCTGTCCTTTCGCTTGTCATCACATGCCTTAGTTTCTGGTTAATTGCAGAAATGCTACATTAATTAAAGAAAATCAGGTGGAGACAGGGATTTTGATTTATTATTTTATTTTAGAAGGTTTAAAGCTGACTTTAAGAGAGAGAGGGTTGTGTTTTTGTGGGCACGGTGTCCATGTGGAGAATATCTCCAGAGAGGAGCTGTTTATGACACAGATCAGCAGAGTTTAATGAAAATCAGGCCAGGCTACGAGCTGACCGCTCTGTCTTTGTCTGTGTGCTCTGGTCCTTGTCTTTCCCTGGCACCAGAGTCTGTCTATGATAGCAGCCAATTCCTCCATGGCTTCTGAGGTTTTGGGACGCTTGGCTTCAAGTGACAGGTCTGAGCTTTACTTCTCCACAATTCAGGCTTTCAGGGTCTTCTCTTGTTCTTGGATAGTAAATCAGCATCTCCTCCCAGCTAAGATGACTATATTTTCATGGCTGTGTCGTCATATTTACAATGATATTTTGGGCTTTTAACCATAACGTCGTTTTTTTAAATAAATAATTATAGACGGAGACACGATAATAATCCCTATGTTCTCAACCACTGTGTTGTTTTAACATTTAGGCTCAAATTTTGATGTTTTCACAAAACATTAAAACATATAGCACCAAAACACTATTCTTAGATGTATTAAAATCTGGTTTTATAGTGGATGGTGATGTTAAGATTCTTGTTTTTGGCTAAAGTATTCTCACCAGCAGTTTCCTTTTTTTATTTTTTGTTTTTGCATTCGTATGGTTTAGGTTCTTACATTTTTTTTATTTTTAGAAAGTACATGTAAGTGTTTGAAACATGAATCATGTATTGGCAAATCATGATTGTGATCATTCATATGCAAATGTCATGCTCAAATTCTCGCATAAACATTTTTAATGAATAAGACCCATTATTTATGTGTGTGTGTATGTTTAAAGACCTCTAACTAGCTTGCTCTATTCTTTTATTTTTTTTATTCTATCTGTTTTCTTTTTATTTATTATATTAGTTAAAATCCCATGCTATGTGTACTGTGTTAACCTAACTGAGACTTGTATAGCACTTATATATCATTGCTCTTTTTGTTGTTTTTGATTGCTTCCACTGTCTTCATCTGTAAGTCGCTTTGGATAAAAGTGTCTGCTAAATGAATAAATGTAAATGTAAAATGTATTTATGTCCTCTTTTTCCTGGTTTTGGCTTTGTTTTACTGTTGTTGTCATACCTGCTGAAGGTACTGACTAATAAATACTTTGACCAATAGTATGCAGGGCAGGCATTGAATATATTCAACCAATCATGAAGACAAAGAAGTTTGGCTTTACGGAGCTATCAAAGCAATGCAAAAAACAAATGGTGTGCTTTTCAAATGGAAGGACGTAGTTAGTCTGCATATTTAGGCTGCATTAAGCCGGCATTGCCATAAAGCTATTTGAAGGATGTCTCAAATATAGCAGCAGTCTTTGTTTTGAGTCCTTCATTTGGCCTGTTTTAAGGATGCGATGTATCAGGTGTATCCTTCACGTCCTTTGATCTCAGTAAACCATTAGACTTCATCTGTTTATACAGATCACTCACCAACCTCATGTACAACAGGGTGCTTGCGTTTCAATGAAAAAATGATGAATTTGAGGCCACTACTATCAATTTTTGTGTCATGAGCCAACTAGAGACACCTGTACAGTAATGCAAGAGCCAAGACAGATGACTGAATCCAGACATGGATGACAGCTGTTCTGGATAGCATTAAGAGGGATGCATCTTAGTTAACTTTTGAACTTTTCCACAGGCTTCATTTCTTGAGACATTCGAGAATTTGGATTACAGTCTATTGATCAGTTTGTGTTTGATCATTTTTTTTTTATTCTTTTAGTTTTAATTTGAGCAAATTATATTAACCACACCCCAGTCACTCAAGATGACGTGCTGTATGATGGGAAACCCCTCCAACTCCTTCTAATGCAGTCACACGTTCACCTTTTACTTGACTCTGTATTAAACTACTTACTAATGTCTGACTGTTCTTTCTGGTCATTACAAGTATATGGTATATTTTTGTTTCATTGGAAATGTGTAAGACGCATGATAGTTCTGAAACTGGATCTGTGGAAGGCGTGTGTGGGTGTGATTGTGTGTGTATGAACTGTGTGTTTATGGATTTGGAAGAATGTTTGGGAACGTTGTGGAAAAAAGGCTGTCTAGTCAACTTCCTCTATTTCCCTGTATTTCAACAATGTACTGTTTTTTCCAAATGTGATTTATCAACATATATTAATTCATTCATTTATACAAGTATTTATATTTGGCATTTAATTTTTGATGTTAAGCTGTATAAGAGATTGCAATTAAATGAAAATGTGTTATAGTTAAAATATGATTAAAATTTATTCAATGGAATTATATTTGACCCACTTAATTAGGACTTAAGCACATCTTTACATGATTTACTTTACTTGATTTTTAAGTGTACATAATTATTTTTAAATATACTTTAAAGTAAAACTTTTAATTTGACATCACTACACTTTTAAAAAATGAACTGTGATGCAAAAGTGCTCCCCTATTGACAGCTTTTGTAATTTGTTGGAAATCTACATGAAATTAGTCTTAAAGGGTTAGTTCGCCCAAAAATGAAAATTATGTCATTAATAACTCACCCTTATGTCATTCCAAAGATGTAAGACCTCCTTTTATCTTCAGAACACAGTTTAAGATATTTTAGATTTAGTCCGAGAGCTCTCAGTCCCTCCATTGAAACTGTGTGTACGGTATACTGTCCATGTCCAGAAAGGTAAGAAAAACATCATCAAAGTAGTCCATGTGACATCAGAGGGTGCGTTGGAATTTTTTGAAGCATCGAAAATACATTTTGGTCAAAAAATAGCAAAAACAACGACTTTATTCAGCATTGTCTTCTCTTCCGTGTCTGTTGTGAGAGAGAGTTCAAATCAAAGCAGTCTGGACATCCGGTTCGCGAACGAATCATTCAGTTCACCAAATCGAACTGAATCGTTTTAAACGGTTCGCATCTCTAATACACATTAATCCACAAATGACTTAAGATGTTAACTTTTTTTTAATGTGGCTGACACTCCCTCTGAGTTAAAACAAACCAATATCCCGGAGTAATGCATGCACTCAATCAGTACACTGACTGAACTGCTGTGAAGAGAGACTGAAGATGAACACCGAGCCGAGCCAGATAACAAACAATAGACTGACTTGTTCACGACTGAAGAACCGGTTGCATCGGTGTTCGGATCACCAGTAGTTCTTTCGGACAGTTCGATTCAATAAACCGGTTGAAGAAAACGGTTCACCGGTTCTTTTGCGCTCGACGTAATGGCGTCATTTGCGATGATTGCCCTTGATTCAAGCATTCGGTTTACCCGCACCCATAACACTAGCACAGAATCAGTTCAGAATCAATCACCAAAAGAATCAGTTCAGTTCAGACGCTCTGTGTGTCGGTCTGCTTCACGCTGAATCACACATGCGCAGTATCATCAACTCCTCGGTTCACGAATCGGACGCTCCTGACAGAAACGGTTCTTGACTCGTGAACGAGTCAATGTTTTGTTCGTTATCTGGCTCGGCTCGGTGTTCATCTTCAGTTCTCTCTTCACAGCAGTTCAGTCAATGTACTGTTTGATTACATGAATTACTCCAGGATATTGGTTTGTTTGAACTTAGAGGGAGTGTCTATGGCGTTATTTCCCTGTCAAACGTCGAAAGCGCATAATTGTAGCGCGAAAGTAAATTAATATGATGCGCAAGCGTGAATCTCTCTGCACGCTCGCGGAATATAATGTGCGTGAGTGCGAATCTCTGGTCGCGCGCGGAATATAATGTGCGGAGCGCGAATCTCTCTGCTCGCGCGCGGATTATAATGTGCGGAGCACGAATCTCTCTGCTCGCACGCGGATTATAATGTGCGGAGCATGAATTTCTCTGCTTGCGCGTGGAATATAATGTGCGGAGCGTGAATCTCTCTGCTTGCGCGTGGAATATAATGTGTGGAGCGCGAATCTCTCTGTTCGCGTGCTGGAACTCGGCGCACGCTCTCAGATACACGTTTCTCTTGTAAGAATTTTCTCTGGGCTCGCTCAGGTTTCTCGGTACTCTTCTCTTCAATTTCTTTCTCTTTGCTCTTGTCATAAACCCTGTCAAGACGACAACAACCAATCAGAAAAAGGCTTCAACGACTGACCAATGAAAACGCGACATAGTACATGGAATCTTATTGGTTAATATTGAACCGCACATGGAACATTACATTTACATTTGTTCATTTAGCAGACGGTTTTATCCAAAGTGACTTAGAGATGAGGACAGTGGAAGCAATCAAAAACAACAAAAAGAGCAATGAAATATAAGCACTATAACACGTCTCAGTTAGGTTAACACAGTACAAGAAGCATTGGCTTTTAAATAATATAATAAATAAAAAGAAAACAGATAGAATAAAAAAAAGAATAGAGCAAGATGTGTTCGAGGTCTTTACACACACACACACATATATAAAGATATATACACACAAAAACATACACATACACATACACACACACACATATATATATATATATATATATATATATATATATATATATATATATATATATATATGTATATATATATATATATATATATATATATATATATATATATATATATATATAGATACACATGTATATGTACATACATGCTGTATATACATACACACACAAGTGCATAATCAATGAAAAGAAAATAGAATACAAAAATATTAGAAGAGTAGTTGAAATTTTTTTTAACAATATAATTAGAATAGTGAGTGTTCACTTGAAAAATGTAAGCTTCTAGAGGGCACATAAGTCTGAAATAACAAATTAAGGTAAATGGGTGCAGAGCCAGTGGTAGTTTTGTAGGCAAACATCAATAAAACACACTTCTGCTCGAGCAGAGAGATTATATTATTATGTTAATCATTATATTATTATATTAATCATTATATTAATGTACATTCGCGCTACAATTATGTGCTCTCGACATTTTACAGGGAAATAACGCCATAGTGTCAGCCACATTAAAAAAGTTTAAGTCATTTGTGGATTAAGGCATTTGTGGATTAATGCGTATTAGAGATGTGAACCGTTTAAAACGATTCAGGTCGATTTAGTGAACCGGATATCCAGACTGCTTTGATTTGAACTCTCTCTCACACAGACACGGAAGAGAAGACAATGCCGAATAAAGTCGTTGTTTTTGCTATTTTTGGACCAAAATGTATTTTCGATGATTCTAAAAATCTAACGGACCCTCTGATGTCACATGGACTACTTTGATGATGTTTTTCTTACCTTTCTGGACATGGACAGTATACCGTACACACAGCTTCAATGGAGGGACTGAGAGCTCTCGGACTAAATCTAAAATATCTTAAACTGTGTTCAGAAGATAAAAGGAGGTCTTATATGCTTGGAACAGCATAAGGGTGAGTTATTAATGACATAATTTTTGGGTGAACTAACCCTTTAACAATAATAAATAATGCCACTGACTTGCCAAAAGTGGTGGCGAAATTGAGTTATCTTTCCAGCAGAAATTCACAGGCACTGCCAACAATTACAGTAACATCCTGAAAAGAAGAAACCTGGTTTTACAAGGTCTCACAGAAGCAAGACTTCAGGTCAATAAGTGCGACAGCATGCTGAAAGACTCGGCTTGTGCTAATGTGGACTGTGGTTTGTCGTTTATTCAATCTGTTTTCCGATGACAGCAAAGACAGGACTGAAACAGCATGGAAAAGCCCAGGGAAGAGCACAGAGAAAGGCGTGTGAAAGGCAGCCAGCTGGAAATAAGTGGAGTTCTTGGAGAATGTTAAACGGCTTTTCAACACCAGTCAGCAGCCCTGTATAATCATGAAGAAAGAGGTATCTGCTTGAATGAAACCCGTGGTTCACTCGTAGCAAAACACAAAATAAACTCTTATAATAAAATTAGAATTTTTTTATATCACTGTTGTGTTTAGAAGTGATGACAGGCATGCAGTGATACTAGATGATAGAATATGTGTTATTGATGCAAAAAAAGGTGTATTTACTCATGAATGAATTCTCCTAGACACTGGTAAAATACCAATGGGTCAAAATTTAGGAATAAAACACACTTCTGTTATGCCCCTGGACTCTTGTGTTATGTTCCTCATGTTCTCTGTGTGACTTAATTTCTCTCTCCCCTTGATTGTGTCATGTTGTTCAGGTGTGTCTTGCCGGTTGTCCTCAGTTACGTTTCCAATATATGTTGCAATCTGTTCAGTGTTTGGTTGTCCGGTTTCATTGATGCATATGTGTGTATCCTTGGATTACCCCTATGTGGATTATAAAGACTGTGTCATCATTATATGCCCAGTTTACATGCTTCTCTCCTGCACCGCACCGTGACAGAAGACTGGCCCTAAACAAGATGGATTGGGCTGAAGACTGGTTGTGCTGCTTGGGACAGAGTGGTTGCCTTCTGGAAAGGTATGTGGAGGATTTCATAGAGCTTTCCCATCAAGCAGACTGGCCCGACGCCTCTTTATGTGCCTGTTTTCAGTTGGGACTGGATGTGAACACTATTCGTTGTCGTTCTCCCATTGTTGATTTTACTTTGCTTGAGTTAATTTCATCCTTCATTTAAATGGCTCTAATTTTTGAAGTTGAGGAGGTTAGGGAAGTAAAGTCGTTCTCATCCAGCCCCTTCTGAAAACCACTGGGCCTTGCATGCTCACTCAATGTTGAGATCCTCATCATACCTGGCCATTGGGTCTGACCATACCTGTCCCCCTGTATTCTCCTGAACCCGGAAGGGGGTTTCTAACAGTGCTGACCTGGGGGCTAAGGTTGTGGACCCTGCTCTAACATACGTCTGGTCAGCAAGGAAATCTGCCTTCCGTCATCCATTTCTAACTTCCCTAACCAATCCAATCCTCAGCCCAGACCCCACAGCCATGCATGTTGTAAGCCCAATGAACATTAATATGGCAAGCCTGCCGGCGGTTCAAGTGGCAAGACTTTCAGCCCCAGTACCCGCTCCTCGAACACTCCTTTTACTGGTAGCCCAGACCATGCCTTTCCCTCCCGATCCAGAAGAGGAAACTAGGGTTGAGGAGAAGGGTGTCGGCCCAGGCCCCAGAGTTTGCTCCAGTGTTGGCCCAGCCCCAGAGTAAAGCCCAGGAGGGCTCATGTTCCTGAGTCTAGCCCAGGATGGGCTCCTCGAATTCCCACCTTCCCACCTGCTCCAACCTTCTCCACCACTGTCATTTGACAGCCCCTCTGTTTTCCCTCTGCCCACCATATGTGCGCTGGATTCGCTGCAGGTCTTCCACTCTCCATCGATGTCATTGCTGGAGGATCCCTTATCTCCGCCTCCAGCCCCTGGGTCACGGACTCTGGCTTGGCCCTTCAACCCAGCAGCTTCACCATGGCTCCTAGCTCCCTCTCCACTGCGGCCTGTCAGCCCACCAGCTCCGCCGGGCTCCCTCGTCCCTCTGCCTCTGTCTTAGTCAGTCGTTGACCATCTGCAGCCTTGGGACTCCAGTCCTCTGGCTCCACCTCATCCCTCTATTCGTCAGGGTCCACCTCAGTCCTCGGTCACTCCAGCTCCACCGCAGCCTTCCGGATCCCCGCCACGGTCGCTGGCACCAGCCTGCTCTGCCACCTTTGGTTGGCCCCCTGGATTTGTCAGGCCTTCATCCACCATGGCTCCTCTCTCCGTCTGCTCCACTGTGGGCCGCCATCATGGCTGTGGCCTGGGTCCCGCCTAGCTCCTCCTGCTCCAGGTACCTCCTGCTCCTCCTTCCATCATCTCCCCCCTCGGTTGTCTCCTCCCTGGCTCCTCCCTTTGTGGTCTCTGTCTGCTGGCCCCCTCCCTCCCAGGGATCCGTCCTCCACCAGAACCTCCTCCCTGGTTCCCACCCTGTCCCCCCTCTCTGTTCCACCGTGCGAGGTCACAACTTTCGGAAGGGGGGAGTAATGTCACTGATGCACCTCCTTCTGTCTGATGCTTATTCATTTCACTGTTTGTGTGACCATGGCCTTTACAGTTGGAGTTATTTAAAAAAACAAGCCTAACTGAGGTGACAGAAAATAATCTTAATGTAATACATTACTCTCCATTTAAAAAGTATACAATTCCTTTTATATAGTAATGCAACATTGTAATGCAGTGTAGTACCTTTAAAGTATCTTTCCACCAAACTGCCTAAAATAAGGTGCGTGGCGAACCCCAAACTCAAGATAAAACATTCACGTCTTATTCTACAACAAAAAAAATATATCACTAACACCCCCTTGTGATTTTTTAAAAGCATTCACTTGTCTTGAAAAAGGTTGCTAACAAGTGTCTAAATGGGACTACAGTGGGGATGTTAAACATCATGGCACCGAACAGGTAAACTCATCTAATCAGTAGTCACTTTCACAGCCTCACCATGTTTATAATCACAGTCTTGCAAACTATAACAAATGCAAATGGTACAATCCTATTGGGTTTTTGTCAAGGGAACCTTTGTGATCTGAATGTATGGGTTGGCCTACAAAAATACGTCATCACTTCAAAAATGTATTTATAGCCGTTCAGAAGATCTTTTTCCAATCTGACTTTCTGAAAGGCTCTTAAAAACATAAAAGCAATTATTTTCTTTTGAATCTTAACTGGATCTGAACACTCTTAACAGGTTTTTTGCACTCACTGACAAAATATGTGACCTACTTACTGCCGTGATGAAATACTTTTTCTGGTAATTTACGGACTAAAAGTGTTATGCTATCCTGTTATTATTTTAGTCTGTCCGTTATTGCATTAATGCATCAAATTCACAATGCCCATGCAATAATACAGTAACACTTTTTTTCTTGCTAGCTGGGGACATGCCTTCACAGGTGAGTAGAACATTTTATTGAACTTGGCACAATTAAAGCATTACTCATTAGCTATGATTAGTTTTGCAAGTGTGTATGTTTATGAAATCACTGGTTTGACAAAAAGAGGTCCAATTGAATAAGTGTTAACAACTGTAGTTCTTAGTTATTTAGACAGATCCTCTCGTTGTGGCGACTGTTGCCAGGGGGGGCAAATATTTCTTGTTCCATCTCTTTATTGATGTGTAGCCGCCCACTAAGCCCCTCTGCTGCTGATGAGTCAGACTATCCTCCTGAAGGCCTGACCAGCACAGCTGCTCACTTAACTGGTTTCTTACCTACTGAGGGAGGGAGAAATCAAGAAAGAGGCTCTTAAAGGGACAGTCCACCCAAAATTTCACCCTCGTGTCATTAGGTTTCTTTATGAAACACAAAAGATATTTCAAAGAATGTTTGTAAACAAAATAGTATGGACAAGAAAAAAAAAAAAAAAAAAAAAAAAAAACTATGGGACCTGGTCACCAACATTCTTCTAAATACCTTTGTGCTCCTCAGAATAAATAAATACAGTTTAGGTTTTTGGGTAGACTATCCCTTTAAACACAAAACACTGATAACGTTATAAACTGACATTTAAACAATAGGCCTTATATTTATTCTATCTTGATAGTACAATTCATCTTTGCAGTGATAATCTAGATCAAAATACTTAAAAGTGCTTCACATGTTCTGGGATGCGTTTCCCAAAACCATAGTTGCTAACCTGTTAGCAACCCAGTTGATTGGCAATGGGAAATTGCATTGCAAAAAACAAAGTTACTAACTTAGTTAGCAACTATGGTTTTGGGAAACACACCCCTGATTAGTATTGTCCTCCCTGTACAGTTTTTGTAAGTAAGGTTTTGTTTGTTTGGGATTATTTTGCCTGACAATTTGTTATATTATGACTTGCTCTAATTGTAAATTTGTGGAGAAATAAGTCAAATAATATGAAAGAATAACACGAGCGATTCCTGACATGGGAAAAGTGTTACCCATCTTGGTTAATAAGCAGTTGGCGCCCTCTGGTGAACATTTTTTTTCCACATGCACTGGTCTATTTATTCTAATCTGCCTCGTCATAGTTCGGGTTCTTTTTTAAACAATTAAAATTAAATTCTAATTCACTTTCCAAATGACTTGACTGAAGACAGACCAAGATAATCACAGACAAACAAAAATAGTCTTAACGTTAGCATATATGCATTTTATGCATTTTTCAAAATAAATGACAGAAACAAGCATAAGAAAGACTGAAAAAATGATTGTAGTTTTTTCTTTGAAACAGTTTTCACTCAGACATTGCTAGTAAATTTCACAAATAATTACAGAGAAATTGCAAGTAATACACTGAATTAAATGCAACAAAACTGAAATAGTATTTTCTTGTAAAATCTACTCCAAAACTCTGTTTTATTTACAAAAACAAGAACAAAATCATTTTTTACAGTGTATGATATGAAAACAAAACAATCATATTTAGGGCCTAAAGAAAATCTCTTATGATATTTTCAAGTGGAAGAAAAATCAGGCATCCCTTTTTCCAACCCTCATGTGTTTGACATCTGGTATCTGATTGAACCATGAACCCATGAGAGTTGTTCAACTGTAATGTTTATGCATGCGCCCTGCCATGTCACCATCCAATAAATTAGACAATCATTTACCAGCGATCTCCATACAAAATATTTATATACTGCTTGGAGACCGTTTATTGTGTTCATTTTTCACTCACATAAAATTTTTAACACTGTTAGATTTGAACCCTAATATTATGCATTATCCTACTCACTAAATGTAAAATATAAGGACTCCTTGTCTTCAGTTTTATGAGTTTTTTAGCAGAGGTCATAAGTATATAAAGTTATTTATGTCTGTTTAACTGAGGACCTTTATACATGTGGTTAAAGGCACGTGTGGACAGTTGGCATGGCGAGACTGTTGGACATTTCTCTTGGCATGTCTGCTGCTTGTCCATGTGTGAAGACCTCAGGTCCAGTGTGTGTGGGTAGAAGGGGATCTTCAGACAGAGCTGCTGCATACAAAAGATCAGAATGACAAAAGTGACATTAATAATCCAATAGGCTATACCAAAATGAAGTAATATTGAACTGAAAATGCTTTGAAACTATGTGTTGTGAGAAGTGCTATTCAAATAGAAGGCAGATGCTTCTGTCAAGCAACAAAAAAGGACCTTTTTACTCAATACTTTTTCTCAAAAGCAGAATTGTGAGATGTTAACTTGCTAACTGTTATCAACTAACACTCAATAATGAGATAGTCAATAATTAATAATAATAAGACCTTAACTAACACTCAATAAAGAGAAAAAAGTCACAATTACTTTTTCTGTGGAGGAAACTGAAAACAGAACTACAAGATGTAAACTCGTAATTCCAAGAAAAATAGTCAAGATAGCGAGAAGTAAATTCTGAATTCTGATAAAAAGTTTTTTACTGTGAGACATAAGAAGTCAGAAGTTTGAGATAAAGTTGCAGTTAGTTGCAATGCATTTTAGTGTTTATTAATAAAATAGCAGGTAGATAAACACAAATAACATTCACGCCGTCTCGAGTTATAATCTGTTTTTGTCTACGATGAGAAAATATGCGAGTTAGCAGTGAACAACAAAACTTTCAGCAGTAACTTATCTGAACGCCTCTGATTCGGTTCATAAGCTCAATGTAATCATGTGAGATTGGTTATAACGCACAACACTGTAAAAACCCAGAAAGAATTTTGATGAATTATGGTGGAGTAAAGCCAACGCTATCTCATGGCCAATTCGTACGTAAGATGTCACTCGTACGATTTTATACAATTTGTCTAAACCCCAGTGACGGTTAGGTTTGGGGGGGGGGGGGGGGGGGGGGGTAGGTGTGGGTCATTCGTACAAATTCATACGAATTGTGCAACTCTTAAAATACGTACGATTTGGCAACAATCGTATGAATTTGTACGCGTGTGGTCGTACGAATTCGTACGAATAAGCCACCTTGTGAAAAATGTACGAATTGCCATGAGATCGGGTTGGTAAAGCCTAATATTAATCAGATAATAACAATAGCCTGATAACAATAATAAAAAATATAATAATCATCTTTCTTTCGTCAAAGACATCAGCCACAGGCGATATCTTTATCGTCGATACACAATACTATATTATACTATTGTCTATCGGCATAACCTAGAAACATGGAATTAAACATGCAGTGTTGAAGTAAAAACACTGAAATTGCAATTTCTTGTAAAATGTACTCCAGTAATCTTTGTTTGATCTATGGAACATCTTGGAAGAAATATTACAGTTAATATTTAATATTTTAATAGTTTCATTGTATGGAAATCAGCAGCATGGACATGGAGGTAGAATAAGTAGAAAAAGTCATACGCAATTGATACAACATAAAATGTTGATTTTTGGATGAACTATTCCTTTAAACTCTATAGGACTGACAGCTGGACTACCTGCGCTTGAGATACTCACAGGAGGGTACAGGAAGGATCACGGATGTGAAGTTAGGCACTGGGATATGCTCCGTCAGTATTCCTCTGGAGAGGACAGACTCTGTAGCTGTGGTGAATATAAGTGGCTCAGGATTTGACTCTACAGAAAGGCAAAAATATATATATATATATATATATTATTCCATTTCAAACCTGTTCATACTTTAACTGCAGGTAAGTCAGAAAGAGCCCCCATTCCCTCAGAGAACTAATGGTGGGTCTTATCTAAAGCCCATGAGCTTACTGTGAGACAGATGGACTCTGGACTGAGATCTCCTCTGGAATCCAGCTCTGAGTTCACTGAAGTTTATGCTTGAGAAAGTCTACAGTATATCTCTGGACCAACACTGCTCATCTAAATCTAAGAGTTTATTTGCTGATCCGAAATCAGCAGTATATGGCAACCCAGATGAACACTTTATAGTTCAGGAGAGTTTGCTGAATTCTCAGATTTATCTTAGACTTTTGACTGAATTTTGTCTCATATGTTCCTCCTAAAATTCCTTGTGAGAAATAAACAAAGAAGAGAGACTATTTTTGACATACACTATGAGTATAAAGCACACACACACACACACACACACACACACACACACACATACACACACAAAAAAGATTCATTGACATTTTTTTAAGGTAAGTGGCTGCAATCAATTCATTTTAGCTACATTTTTTTTTCAGTGTAAAGTATATCGCTTTTAAAAAGAGTTATTATGCAAATAATATACTTTAAAAGAATATACGGTACTTGAGTGCAGATTAACTATAATGTTTTCAGACACAATTGCATGTTAACTGCTAAAATGAACATTAACTAAATTAGCATGTTTATATATATATATATATATATATATATATATTAACCTATTTAAGTAAGTGTTTAAAGTAATTTCATAATTGCTTCTATTGTCTTTGAAATATGGTAACTTGGAAAAGTTACTGCTGAATGCACCAACTTCTATTGAAACTTGAATGCCATGTATTTAATTTTTTATATTTGTAATTACACATTTGTAATGGTGCAATTTATTACATTTAAAATACAGTATTTTACATGTGATTAAGTATGTTAGTCATCAAAATAATAGCACCACAAAAGCACAAGAAATGATTTATATCATGATTTTAAAAACATAATGATTTAAAATTTGAAAAGTGTGTTGAGAAACAAGTGTGTAAGGACAGACATTTCTTTTTATTTAATTAATATTAAACTGTCTGGAAAAAATGTATAGGCTTAAGATTTGAAGTATAATCAATTGGCCTACAATTCAGTTTAGTGCATGCCCTTCT
Organism: Carassius gibelio; assembly: GCF_023724105.1. Taxonomy (NCBI): domain Eukaryota; kingdom Metazoa; phylum Chordata; class Actinopteri; order Cypriniformes; family Cyprinidae; genus Carassius; species Carassius gibelio. The sequence continues at coordinate 35,357,805 of NC_068402.1, read as the reverse complement.
TGAAAGCATTTGACGAGAAATGAGTTCTCGTGAGATCTTTGCTATTTAATTGCAGACTTTAATATCTTGGCAATCTGACCAGAGTCTGTGACATTGTTGAGATCTATTTTTACTGGAGACACAAGTAAGATTTTGTCAGGAGAAAAATCTGAGAAGCATGAGACTTCAGCAGATCTCTGTTTAAGCTCACGGATGGCTAAGAGGATTGATTGAGATCTCATTTGTGTTTTTTACACAGTTTTATACCTGAGGCTGGCAGTTCTTCAGATCCTCTGGATGCTTCTTCTCCCAGGAGCATCTCCATCAGCAGGCTGTCCACATTGGCTTTGCCCAGGAGACGCATCAGCTGCAGCTGCTCCAACATCTGCCAGGCCACACTCTGGAGTGTGGTCAGCAACAGCAACAGCTCCCCAAACCGGCCTCGCTGCTCGCTCGTGGCCTCATCCAGCAGCACCTGGGCCTGGAATCGCAGGCGGCGCACTGTCTGAGAGCACTGCAGTCCAGGACAGTCTGAAACACACACCGGGTTCAGTCACACTGAGAGGTCACTGAGACATGTGTCAAGATTAGCTGAGACGGGATTCGTCATTTAGTGCATGGACTGGATAATCAAGATTGTATGTGCATGTCTGTCTGTATTTCTGTGATAATGATTTTGAATAAGCAAAAGACAGATCATTAAACTCTTTAGACAGACAGCTGCAAATGGTTTTGGGGGAAAAGTTCCAAAATCAACAATTTTGCAGGTTTGTTTCCCCATGCACTGTAATTTTTTTTTTTAATTGATCAATTTTCAAAAACAGACTGATTTTTTTTTTGTTTACATGTTTAAGAAGAAAATAGTATACAATTTTTTTTTTTACTTTAAATTTTTAAATTAACTATCAATTTCAGAGTGAAAATGGTTTCTACACCGTTTTTTTAAATGATGATGTCACTTCTTGGGTAAGAAGGTAACAGGATGGAAATGATTTATTGTATAAAATAATTTGCAATCGAAATTTCCACGAACATTTATTTTGTTTAAATATGTTGTAAACAGTAAAGCTCAATGAAATGCATTTTTGAAATTATAATTGAAATATAATAATATTGAAATATATCAAGTTTCTTCCTTCATATGCCAAAATCAAAAATAGATTTATAATGATTAAAAAATATTTTATTATTTTTTTTTATGTGCAATGTTCACTTGTTAATTCTTCACACATCATAGACATCTAATAATGTGACAAAATGTATTATATATATATATATATATATATATATATATTTCATGTTACAACGTAGCACAAAAATGGCAACCTCTGCCAAAACCAAAATAAATTAAACAAAGCAAATCTTAGTGACCATCCTGGCTCCACTCTTATAATCAGGCCTCCAGGCCAACAGGCAGGAAAGTATGTAACTCAACAATCCTCACCAGCACGTCCAAGATATTAATAGATCCCCATAAAACATCATGAAACCAAGAGACAGTACAACCAAAGAGTGCCAGGAACAAGTGCAGACGCTCCTGGCACGGACAGAGTGTTTGACCGGGAACACAGCGATGATCCCTGACTAACCTGGGGCGAAGAAGACGATGGTTTTGAGACAGACAAATTCAGTGTCTGTGATGTTCAGCTCTTTCAGAGGTCTCACCAGCTCCTCCAGGATACGAGTGGCTACCTTGGACATCTCCTGCTCGGTGCCTCGAACAGGAATGATGAAGTCATTTCCTGTACAAACACAGTATAACATTAAGGTTTCTACTTTTGAGTCAGTACCTTGTGAACTCTATAACTTAAAAAAAAAAAAAAAAAAAAATATGCAAGTACTGTTTTTGTATAAATTGGAACAGGTACTTAAAATGTATAGATTAGAATTTTATAACATTTATACAGTGACAGTAAAGTGAACAAGACACCAAACAGGATGGAAACTAAAAGGGTGTAAATTAAGTCTAGAAATGAATGTTATTTAAGTATCATTAAGATACTATAGTTTTTTTGTTTTGTTTAATATTTTCAATTATTAGTTTTTTGTTCTTTTCATTTAATTTTCGTTTAAGTTTTCAAAATTTTGCTGTGTGTTTTTGTATTAAAATATATTAATATTAAAAATGATACATTTATAATTTTGTAATTGTAATTACATTTTATTTAATTATGTTTATTTAGTTCCTCTTCAGGAACTCGAGCTGCGTCAAAAGCGCTTTGGGGAACGCGCCCAGCGTGCGCGACTCTGAATATCGTGTGAAATCAGACCAATGGAAGAGCGTGACGTCACCGGCGGAGTGACGTAAGCGACCAGGAAGCTATAAAAGCACGTGCCACGCAGCTGGCGTCAGCTTCGCGTCTCTCAGCAAGCGCTCTGTGTGTGATTGTCAAACTGTTTGTCTGTGAGTCTTATTTACTGTTGTCTGTCCAGTTTAAGAGCTCCTAGACAATGCCCAAAAGCAAGGTGAAAGTTATACACTCTGGCGATTCCAAATCGCGTTTTAGGCTGTGTGTTCATCCCTGCTCAAGATATATAACGGGTGGGGATACACACAACCTTTGCGTGGTTTGCCTGGGTTCGAAGCACGCTGAGTCGGCTCTCGAGGGGGCCGACTGCCCGCACTGTGAGCATATGTCGGTGCGGATGCTTCGTTCCCGGAGGGCCCTCTTCGAGGAGGGGGCCTTCGCCAGCGTTCCCCGCGGTGCTGGTCCCGCTTCTGCTGAGGCAGAACGGCGGCTGCACTCGTGGGGTTCGCAAGTGGATCTGGTGGAGGGAATGGAGACGGGCCAGTCCCTATCTCCTTCCACTTCTGCCAGATCCGGCACCCAATCCCTAGAGTCGGAAGCACGCTCAGCGGTTCCTTCCACTCAGGGAGAGGGGTCGACGCTCCGCCTCTCTTCCTCCGAGGAGGAAGTTGATGTGGAGTCGCTCGACAGGGATTCGCCACCCCACTCGCCGCAGTATGAGGAGCTCTTGGAGGTGGTTACTCGCGCGGTGGCCAAGTTAAACATCGATTGGCCCACCGAGAAAGCAGCTGAACCGTAGAGAAGCAAGCTTGATGAACGCTTCCTGCGCGCGAGTCAGCCACCTCCCAGCCGGGGCCTGCCATTCTTTCCCGACCTGCACGATGAGATCTCCAGGTCGTGGAAACGCCCATTCTCGGCCCGCCTCTACATCCCCTCATCAGACTACTATGGGAACGTAGTGGGGATGGGAGAGCGCGGTTATAGAGCGATGCCCCGGGTGGAACAGACGCTCGCGAGCTATCTGTCCCCCGGTGTGGCGTCGTCTCTAAAGGCCCCGGCGTTGCCCTCAAAGCCACTAAGAACAACATCGGCTTTGGTGGGCAAAGGGTATGCGGCAGCAGGTCAGGCTGGTGCGTGTCTGCACACCATGGCGGTGTTACAGGCGTACCAAGCCGATCTGCTCAAGGAGCTAGATGAGGGAGAGGAGATCAAGTCCCATGATATCTCAGAGCTAAGAAGGACCGCTGATCTCTCCCTCCGCGCCACCAAGGAGACCGCTCGAGCGATTGGGCGGTCCATGGCAGCTATGGTGGCTGCGGAGAGGCACTTATGGTTGACCCTGTCCGATATGAAAGAGCAGGACAGGGTCTGCCTCATGGACGCCCCGATCCAGCCGACTGGCCTCTCAGTATCTTCCGCCAGTGCGCGTAGCGGGGCTGAGACGCTCGCCGCCCCTGCGGGGGCCTCTTACACCAGAGATCAGTCTCGAAAGACTGATTCCCTTAGTAGATTATTTAGCAGCGTGGAAACTACTGCCAAATGTATCTCGATGGGTCCTGCACACAGTAGAAAAAGGCTACCGCATTCAGTTCGGCTCCGTGCCGCCAGTATTCAACGGGGTCGTTCAGACAGTAGTCGGCCTCAGGCAGGGTCTGGTTATGGAACAGGAAGTGAAAACCCTATTAGAGAAGGAGGCCATCGAGGTGGTCCCTCCTCAAGACAGGGAGTCCGGATTGTACAGCCGGTATTTCATAGTTCCCAAGAAGGATGGGGGGCTGCGTCCGATTATAGACTTGAGGGTCTTAAATCGTTCAGTTATGAGACTAAAATTCAGAATGCTCACAATCAAGCAAGTTGTAGCGCAGATCAGTTCCCAGGACTGGTTTGTCACGATAGATCTCAAAGACCCATATTTTCATATATCCATCCTTCCACATCACAGGAAGTTTCTGAGGTTCGCTTTCGGGGGCGAAGCTTACCAATATCGAGTACTTCCCTTCGGCCTTGCACTCTCACCCCGCACGTTCACAAAATGTGTAGAAGCAGCTCTGGTCCCCCTGCGCATGCAGGGCATCCGCATTCTCAACTATATCGACGATTGGTTGATCTTAGCTCAGTCAGAGCAGGCTGCGGTTCGGCATCAAGATGTCGTCCTCGCACATATGGGGGAGCTGGGTTTGAGACTGAACGCCAAGAAGAGTGTGCTTTCTCCGGTTCAGAGAACCAACTATCTAGGCGTAGTATGGGATTCGACCACGATGCAGGCACGATTGTCCCCTGCTCGTATCGAGTCGATCCGCATCTCAGTCGAGAGAGTCAAAGAAGGCCAGTCACTCACTGTCAAACAATTTCAGAGATTGTTGGGTCTGATGGCAGCTGCGTCCAACGTGATACCTCTTGGCCTGCTGTACATGAGGCCCCTGCAGTGGTGGCTCAAGACCAAGGGATTTTCCCCGAGGGGCAATCTACTTCGCACTATCAAGGTCACGTGGTGCTGCCTACGTGCCTTAGATGTATGGAAGAAACCTTGGTTCTTGAAACAGGGCCCGGTGCTGGGAGCTCTTTGTCGCCGTGTAACGCTAGCGACAGATGCATCCCTCACTGGTTGGGGTGCAGTCATGAGTGGCCACCCTGCCCGTGGTCTGTGGAGCGATCGCCATCGAACATGGCATATCAATTGTCTAGAAATGCTAGCAGTTTTTCGTGCACTGAAGCACTTCCTCCCAGACCTAAGGGGTCACCATGTGTTGGTGCGCACCGACAACACATCGGTGGTCTCCTATATCAACCACCAGGGAGGTCTGCGTTCTCGCCCTTTGTACAAGCTGGCGCACCAGATCCTGGTGTGGTCCCAGAGCAAACTCCTCTCACTAAGAGCAGTATATATTCCTGGGAAACAAAATGTGGGAGCAGACATACTGTCGAGGCAGGGGCCGAGGCCCGGGGAATGGAAACTTCACCCACAAGTAGTGAAGCAGATATGGAGAATATTTGGCAGGGCTCAAGTAGACCTATTTGCATCTCAAGAGACGTCTCAATGCCCCCTTTGGTTCTCTCTAGTTCATCCAGCTCCTCTGGGACTGGACGCTATGGTACAGACCTGGCCGAGGCTCTCTGCAGGGTTGACCCACTCCACGCTGAAGGTTTACGTGGCGGCTATTGCGGCCTACCACGCCCTTCTCGATGGCCAGTCTTTGGGAAGACACCCCTTAGTTACACGTTTCCTCCGCGGTGCGCTGAGGGTGAAACCTCCAGTACGGTCCCGTATTCCCCCGTGGGACCTGGTCGTGGTGTTAGAGGCAATGTGCAGACCCCCATTTGAACCTATTCAAGATATCTCAGACAGATATCTTACACTTAAAACCTCCTTTCTGTTGGCTATCACCTCTCTGCGGAGAGTAGGAGACCTCCAGGCCCTCTCTGTGGCCCCTACTTATCTTGAATTTGCACCAGGCATGACTAAAGCGTTCATATACCCTCGAGCGGGATATGTTCCTAAGGTTCCCTCTGTTACCAAGCCAAGGCTCACTCTACCCGGGGTATGGCGGGCTCCAAGGCCTTCTTCGCAGGTGTATCCATGCTGGACATCTGCAACGCTGCGGGATGGTCCACGCCCTCCACGTTTGTCAGATTCTATGGCCTAGACATGCCAGTCACTCCAGGCGCTTCAGTCCTCCTGACCTAAGCTGTGCTCTTCGGATACACACTAGGCAGGGGTTTGGTAGTCTGGCGGCGTTGGTACTCGTTCCCCAAAGCGCTTTTGACGCAGCTCGAGTTCCTGAAGAGGAACGTCTCTAGGTTACGTATGTAACCCTAGTTCCTCGAGGGAACGAGACGCTGCGTCTCGGAGCCATACCCCCCGGCACCCCTGCCGGCGCTTGCTAGTACTCGAAGCTGACGCCAGCTGCGTGGCACGTGCTTTTATAGCTTCCTGGTCGCTTACGTCACTCCGCCGGTGACGTCACGCTCTTCCATTGGTCTGATTTCACACGATATTCAGAGTCGCGCACGCTGGGCGCGTTCCCCAAAGCGCTTTTGACGCAGCGTCTCGTTCCCTCGAGGAACTAGGGTTACATACGTAACCTAGAGACGTTATTTAAGTACATACATTTAAACTAAATAAACTAATAAACTATTTAATTTTTTTTTTTAAACTAAAATTAGTAAAAACAATAAATAAAAATGTTTTATAGGGCTCTATAGGCCTTTATGTTGTTTTTTTTTCAACTTCAACTTTTTTTCACCATGTAATTCCAATTCAACTGTAAACCTGTGCACAATTAATTTATGTTAATTTCTAATTAATTCTAATTAATTAACTGTGCAACTTAATTTTGAGGGGTAAGTGCAAATCCCCATTTGCAGCCAATTTCATTGGTCAGCTAAATCAAACACTCACCTTTTGAGAATTGTTCACTAGTTTTCGAGGTAAAAGCCAACCAATATGATTTCCATTTTTTTTAAGTAAGTTTAATTTTAATTTATGTATTTGAATAATTGATCTAATGCATGCAATATGAATAGGACATGAAAAATGCAGTGCAAACAGGAATGGCCTGTTTTCAAGTGAACCCAACCCAGCCACCCACTCACCCAGCAGGATGATGTCATTGAAGGGAAGTGAACGTCGTGCCACCCCTAAGATGAGGTGCTCAGCGGAGTGAGCTCTTAACAGTGCCACCTGCACACACACACAAGACACTCATAGACAGGCAGTAACAGCTCATGATCAAACAAACACGGTCAGGAACAGGCCTACCCTGTCATCCACCGACAGCTCACAGAACTCAGGGATGCGCTTGGCCCATTCCACTAGGAGGAGGAGCTGCTGTTTCATGGATTCACACACATCTCCCACGCCGGCTATCTTCATGGTGTTGATGTCCCTCGTGGGATTCTGGTTCTGCAGATGGCAGAATGACTCTGAGCTTAATATAAATAGTTCAGTTACAGTCACATCTGCATCTATACATTTCCCAGAAGCCTTTATCCAAAGCGACTTACAACAGAGAAGCATAAGCAATTTGTCTCAGAGTGAGCAGTATTTGCAGTGTGCAATGGCACATTCACTAGAAAGCTAGATTAGGACACAAGAGCACTAGAGCAGAGGAGTTATTTCTCTGTTTTAGTTTGCTAGTGCATTGGTTAAGGTTGTGAAGTATATTTTCAGCTGCATCTTAAAAGTTGTAAAGGTTTCAGCTGTTTGGAGGTTGGCAGCTCTTTCCACCAGAGAGGAGCAGAGAGGGTGAAGGTTCTGGAAAGTGATTTTGTGCCTCATTGTGAAGAAACACCAAGCTGAAGATGAAAATGGGCCAGCATGAAAATATTTTTATAACAAAATTTGAGCTCAAGAAGCAAGATGTATGAGGCAAAGCTGTGGTTCTGATCCTTTTAGATTGTAGTATCCGAGACTGTAAGGTTAGTGTTATTGTGTAAAGGATGGGATGTTGTTTACAAATGTGAATGTTTTAAAAAAAGCAGAAAGTTCACCTGATGAGTGCAAGCCTCTGCCTGCATCAGCACATCAATGGTGAGGGTCCCGACGCCTTGACCTTCTCTACGACAGCTGATACGATCACGCTCATTCTGAACAGCTAACAGACACAAACAAAGAGAAAAATAAAACCAACTGTCCTAATGTGTTTCTTGATTGAAAACAGATAACAGAAATATATATATATATATATATATATATATATATATATATATATATATATATATATATATATGTGTGTGTGTGTGTGTGTGTGTGTGTGTGTGTGTGATGGGATTTACATTTTTTCTTTTTCTTTGGAGAGTTACAAGCTCTTGGTGCATAAAGAAGATCTGTAAAGTCGCAAAGACTAAAAATCTCAAATCCAATAAGATATTCTTTATAAAAGTTAAGACTCATCCTCACCCCCCCCCCCAAAACACCTCGTTTAAATGCCCCCAAATCTCTACGTCATGATGAGGGAAGGTCTGCATAACACTGCCCAAATGTTCACGCAAAGAAAGAAGACGTGACTTTGATTCTCGCTGCAGTATTGTTGCTGCTGCCTGTGTTGTGGAGACACTATGTGTTTCCTTGTGAAAGCAATACTACTTTGTTTGGGCTTCCAAAAGAGGACAAGATTAGAAATCAGTGGTTAAATTGTATTTACAACACTGTTCCAGAAGAGTTCATCCCAAATATTCAGATGTGTGCAGCGCATTTTACTGAGGATGATGACTGTTTCCTGAACCAGTAACCTGCAATGTGTCTGTGGCACAAAGACACAAAGTTTCTATAAAGTTGGGCAATTCCAACTTTGCAAAGACAGTCTGGTGCTTCTGACTCACAGACTGTTAGTACATCTACATATTGAAAGAATCTGCCACCGATGATTTAAACACGAGTTTTGAACAGTAGAGTAGGCTTGTTGTTTCTCAGATCAGAAATACAGACATGGATCTATACAGTATAAGTTGTTATAATCAGTAATTATGTCCCCACTAGATGCAACAAATGCCTCGTTTGTAATGGGTTTTATTGTTTTTGTCTTGTCACAAAACAGTATGGTCAGGGGTGTAGCATCGAAGTAATCAGCCAATCACATCAGTACAATCAGCAGTATAATTTAACCAGGTTTCAATAGAAGTAGCCTAATTACGGAATTATGTCCTGCTTAACAGGACAAAAACATTCAGCTACATTTACTATAGTACGTTGTTATATATTTTGCATTCCTGTAGCTCAATTGGTAGAGCATTGTGCTATCAAGCGCAAGGTTAGTGGTTCGATTCCCCGGGAACACATGATATGATATAATATGTAAAAATTGAATGCACTGTTAATCGCTTTGGATTAAAGCGTCTGCTAAATGCATAAATCAAAATTTTTTACATTTAATATAATAACATTTAGACTATAACACATTCTCATTTAATTTCCATTAACATGCAATTGAGTGTCTTAAAACGTTACATTCAGTTCACACTTATTCATTTGCAAATATTGTTTTAAAGTATATAATTTTTTAATTATTCTTTTTTGAAGTATGCCAAAGTATGCTTCTTTATACAGGGCAATTTATACAGTTAGCTATACAGTTTTTCTTCAAAGTGAGTCTGAACAACGGCCCTGCCCAACACAGAACCAGACTCAATCTACATGCAAACATTTTCAACCAAATCATTTTAAGCCAACATATAATGAGTTTTAGAGTCTTACTAACAAGCTTTAGGGAGTGAAAAAGATACAAGTGAATCTTACTCGAAGAAAACAACGACTTTTAGCACTTTAGAGAGACACTTGGGTCTCATTCATGAAACACGAGCAGAACGAATTTTTGTGTAAATCGCGTGTAAAGTGGTTTTGGCGTAAATTTTCGGATTCATTTAAACGTTCGTATTTTCCAAATGTTAGTTGGTACGAAAGAAATCTACACCTGCTCCCAGCCACGCGTAAATAGTGCGTTTAACGTCTGAACGTTTTGCTCATTAATACGGCTGCATTTTAATTCACCTTAATCGGGTACATATTTACCCAGCATTTTGAAAATAATATTATATATATTAATTACATACGGTTTTTCTTTGAACTTTTATTATGAGAGCCAGTAATAGGATCTGTAATATGCTGCCAAACTTCCTTTTTTAGGACCCGATATGCCACTAGTACGCTTGAAATAAAATATGGCGTTTTGAATGAACTTCTGATAATAAAACTTCAATTTCTGCAGCTGAGAAATGTTTCTTTTTTCAGTCGCTTTTGAGAAGACATGTTGAAATCCTTCGTTTGGTGTCATTATATGATGCTCATATATAGTTGTCAGTCGGATTTAATGGGCGGGATTTATGGTAATTGAGAGTGAGCGTGCACGCGCTTGGAGTTTACGACTGATTGGAATTCATTAACACACACACACATTTCACTATCACATCTGACGTTTACGAAGTTTTTGTGAATCAGGAGAAGAGTTTTCGGGAAGTTCTCTTTACGCGCAAATCACTCAGATATTTACTCGTATATTTACGAATGTTTCATGAATGAGACCCACTGAGAGTACAGTACCTACACCAGGGTATTTCTGGAGCTGGGTTACTTATTACATGGACACAGCTTCATCCTGCTGAGAGCTCAAGCTTCAGATGGAAAGGACACTGTGAAACTTGGCATTTTAAAACAATATTTGACAACATGTCTTAGACTCATGGCTCAGAACAACACCTTTATAAAGTTTTAATCAATGGCCCAGATGCTTTTAAATTGTTTCTTTGCTTTTCACCTTGAGAGTATATAAAAACTGATATGATGGTTTTGGGAATTGCCTTATTGTAATAGTTTAAGTTCACCCAGTTCAATATCCTTAATTCAGAGAGAGATGCAGACATTCACAAGTATTGGGATAAGTCCAGTAACTCAGTTAGTTTATATGCAGGCCTAGTCCAGATCCGTGACCTTGAAGAGACTCTTTAAATTCTGCATCATAAATGAAAATGAAATGGACCCAGGCTTTTACCTTCTTTCCTCATGCCGGCTCTGAAGCACTTTCGAAGTCTGCAGTATCGACATTGGTTTCTTTTGTCTTTGTCCACCACACATTGCCTGCTGAACCTTCACACACAGAGACAGAAGGACATAGGTGACTGCAATTCTCACATTTGAGGAGATCCAATGAAACACTTCAGGTCATGCTCTTACACGTCCTGATGAAGGTGCTCACAGATCACAGATTCATTTTTTATAGGACACAGACATTGTGAACATTTATAGATGTGCTCCCGCCACGAAGACAATATATCAGTCAACTCCTGTGGAAATGTGAAATAATATTTCTGCTGTATGTTGTACAGGATTGTGTAGCATTGTCTGCATTTGAAAGCCTAATTACTGTATTAATTTCATGAAATATTTCTGTAAAAATTTTGTATAAAATATAAAAATGCGGTAACACTTTCTATGAAGCCTGTATTTTTATAAGGGTATTCTTAAGACATTATAATGAATGCATAATGCATTATAAAAAGCCTTATAATATGTTATATCATCTCATGAATATTCATAAAAACAGTTTTAATATATTATAATATTTACTTATTTGTTGTTATAGCTTTTAAGAGTATGATTATTTATAACACAATGAACATGTTGCATCAACTTTTACAATGGATTATACTTCTCATAGTTATAATGTGTTATAAGTCTCATAACATTTTTCTGATGCTACTTTACTTAAACTGGTCAAAGTCCACTTATAAGTAGTAATGATATTAATAATAATATATTCTCTCAAACAGCCATAAGATCAGATATCAGATCAGATGAATCTGTAATATGACACATTGGCTTTGAACTGTTTTTATTGTATTATTAGTTTGATTATGTTGATGGTACCCTTTAGACAGCTGTTGATAGCAGTCATTAGAGTCTGCTACTGTAAATATATTCTAACACTTTATTTTGATGGTCAACCAACAGATAAACTACCATTCCTGAGCATACTAATACTCTAATGAGAGTTAGTTGGCATGTAGTTGCAAAGTTGCTTATAGATGACTGATTAAGGGGACCGTGAAAATAAAATATTGCATTTATTTTCAGCTGGAGTATTAAGCTTACATCAATAAATTGACATTAGCTCCACAGGAAACACTTAAATAGCACTCAACATCTAACCACTCACAAGCTGTAGTAAAATACTGTGCAGATCTTAAATAAACAAAGCCAAGATATGATACAGTCCATTATACTGTAAATGAAGTAGATTTAATATGGTGTTCATTGTGTGTTATAAACAATCATACTCTTAAACGTATAACCACATATACGTACCTATTATGAAATATTATAATTGTTGTTATGATTATTCATGAGTTGATATAACATATTATAAGGCTTTTTACAATGCATTATGCATTCATTATAATGCCTTAAGGATACCCTTATAATGTATTATAAATACGGGCTTTATAGAAAGTGTTACCAAAAATGCTTACTGTATTTTGTAAATGATATTTAGTGTATGATTTTTTTTCAATTTAATTTTCTTTCTTAATTTATATACTGTCCTATTTTCTTAAATAAATGTTTCGGATTAGCTGTTATTTTCATATTTTCAGCTTTTGTCTTAATTACATTTTTATTTTTTAGTTATTGTGTTAGGCCTATGTGCTTTTCTCATTTCTAATAGTTTTTTTTTTTCAGTGTTAGTTTTTATTTATTTCCAGTTTGTAATTTTAGCCTCAGGTAGTCCCCATTCCATCTGATTTGAATGTTTTGGGTTTCTTCTAATATTTCTACTTTATGCTATTTCAGCTTTATTTAAATGAACACATATATTTTAGTTAATGATAATCTCTAATGTGAACTTTAAAACCCTTCTATATTGCTTACTGCTTTGAATAACAACAATTAATAGAGGCCATACTTGCATGTTTAGAGATGAATTAAAAGTGGTTTGTAAGTGTATTAAGCACATATAGTGTATAGATGTGAATCTGATGGTGAGTTCTCACCTGCACGCGTAGGCATGGTTCTTGCGCACACTCCTCCTGAAGAAGCCCTTGCAGCCATCGCAGCTGGATGCACCGTAGTGTTTCCCTGTAGCTCTGTCTGCGCAGATGGCACAGAGATTCACCACGCTCTGCTGCGGCGCAGACACTGGTACTGATGTAGGCACATGACCTGGAATTAGTGGCTCTTCATTGAAAAAAATTATGAAGTTGACATCTGTAAGTGTTGACATCAAACTGACGACAAAGATACTACCGTTTTTTAAATATATTTACGCTAACCAAAATAAAATATCATTACAAGTTAAAATAAACGGTTTCTATTTTAATATATGTTACAATTTAATTTAGTCCTGCGATGCTAAATTTTCAGCATCATTACTCATCATTACAGTCTTCAGTATCACATGATCCTTCAGAAATCATTCTAATAAGCTAAAACCTTTCTTATTAGCATCACAGCAATAATAATAATAGAAAAAAACTGTTGTGCTGCTTAATTTTTTTGAGGAAATGGCGCTACATTTTTTTAAAGGATTCTTATACACACATATACATAAATATATGTGTATATAGTCTCGTTATCACATTACATGTTTTCACTATTATAATAGCAATAAATTATGCATAGTTACACAAGTAAACCCTAACTCTAACCCTAACAATATATAGCAGGCACATGTAATATCACTAAGCACTTAAATGTATAATTACACTGTAACAAGGACACCTTATAAAGTGTAACCTATTTTATCATTAATAAGCATTACACCATTAAGTAATTTTAACTTTAAACAGTCACTTCTGGTCTTAATCATTCATAATGAATAATAATGCATCCTCCATTGAAAAAGTCCATCCACTGTTCTCTTAAATCAACAATCCACTAACATCAGTTTTGGACTGTTTTTGCTTGTAAACGGTGCTTGATCTGTGCATATTTCTCTCCTGATTCAAACAAGACACCTTTTTTTTTTTTTTACTGGATAAGGCAATACTATGTGTAGGGAACTCATGTTTTAGCACAAAGTTATGAACGTCTTAATAATTGTTTCTAACAAACACGCAGCTTTTCACTTTTTTTTTAACAATGTTAATTGATGGTCTAGAGTGATGTGGATTGTTTGTTTTGATTGTTTTGACTCTCATTCTGATGGCACCCATTCACTGCAGATGATCCGCTGATGAGCAAGTGATGTAATGCTATTCTGCAAATCTGTTCCTAAAAAGATACAAACTCATATCTACATCTTGGATGGCCCGAAAGATGAGTAATATATATATATATTAACCTTTATTAACTATACACAAGATTGTAAAATACAATTGAGAAAAATAAATACTAATAATTGTCAGTCCCACTTTTGCAGATCCCTGACGTAAATCATTGCAATTCCAACTCAGCAGAGGAAACGTGTCCAATCACCCAGTGGATTATCCGCCCGGCGTCAGAGTGTATACTTATTACTTTGTGAAAGAGAAACGCCATTTAATTAAACAAGTCAGTGAAAAGACTCAGTCTACTGCTATTTCCCAGTAATTTCGCAGTGTTAGCTAAAATTTAATTCAATTCCCTCGTGTGTTGCATTAAATTGCGCTCAGAATTTGATTTCACCAGTTTGCATCCCAAGCCAGTGAATGTCACATCTTCACTTAGGCTACGCAGAAATAAAGCCTAATGTATGCAAATAATACACTCAGTACTTTAAAGCCACTCAGAGAGGTAATATACTCTAACATACAGAACGCCTCTGGGTTCAAAGGGCAGTTATATTATATTAAGAGTGTACAATGCTTCTGGCACCCACGCATGTGTGCTTTGGGAAGATGGATCCAGTATGTCTGAATCAGCAGCGCTTCTAATGATTAAAGAAAATGAGATTATAATGGAAAGCAGGAACAGGCTGAAGTGGTGCACATAGGCTTTTGAAAAGTCCTGTTATGACCAGACAGTAATTGAAATAGCAGCATCTCATGCTATAGGAACTAATGTCATTGCGAAGTTACCTTTTAGTGCCCTGCTCAGTGAGCAAATGGCCTAAACACTCAAGTATGGAAGAGTTTAAAAATGAGAGTGGTTGAACACATGCTCTACTTGGCTTGCACTGCAGTTCTCCATGTTCATTGGCAGCAGACTTGCATACAAATGCTGACAGACCGCCTTTAAACATTTATCTTCGTGTTTATGTTTTAACTCAACCGTGCATGTAGTGTATATGCAACTCAAATGCAATATCAATCATATTCAAACAAGCCTCCCCTGCTGAAAAGACCAACTTTGCTGGTCAACAGCATAAACTGTGTTTTGGAAGCTGTGTTGGAGAATGGGATGCTACTGCTGCTCCTCTGTGGGACTGTTAAATAGGTCAGCGAAGTCACACTTGTTTTTTCTATCAATTTCAAATTCTCAGAACTTTGGCTGAGGGTTTTGCAAGGTTTTCTCAAAGTTATGAACAAAGAGTAACATGAATAGAATGTTCATTTAAATACCACTACTTGGTTCAGAATGTTAGAGAACATGTATGGTGCTCATAACGTTTTCAAAATGACAAAATGGAATGCATCCTTAACATTCTCAACAAATATGTTTTTAAACATAAAAAAAAAATGCATTTGGAAAATTCCAAGAACATTCAGAAATTATTGGACAAAACGTTCCTAGAACATACTTTTGTTTGCTGGGTTGGCCAGATAATCTCAAAAGGCCTAGAAATCAATGTTGTCTTTTCGCGTCAATAACAGGGTAATAAGTCAGTAGACCAAAGGTTAGACGTACCTGTTTGCAGAGGGAGAACACGTAGACTGTCAAACTCCAGCATGGTGAACGTAGGGTCCAGGGTTATCCCATAGTCTGTTGCACTAAGGTCGAGTGAAGAGATCCCAGAGATCTTCATGGCAAAGTCAGGATTCGGCCTGTATCGGAGAATCAACAGCACACTGTAAAGCTCACCAGCGTTTCATCCATCCAACCTTGAAAACGCTTCAACCTCAGCATATCACTGCGCTTTTGGATCTTTTACTCTGCCCTTCCCAATCAATGGACTTCACATGGTGGAAACACATCAAGATCGTTGTTCTGCCATAGGTTCCCTGCACTCAGGAAGTGAAGCTGAGATCTTTGATTTTACTGAGGATACAGTAATTAATGTCCAAGACTCATCAGAGCTAGACTGAGAGAGAGGCTGAGATTTTGCTAAATGCCTATGTGTTTGCTTTTCTCTTATCAGTGCAGAGGGAATCATAAAGGGGAGGGATCTGGACCAGGTAAACATGACTCAGTCTTCAGTGGGAAACAACATCAAGCTCATGTTTATTGTTCAGTAACTACAGAGAGTCTCTTCGTTGGTTGATTTGACTAATTTCAGAGATGCACTGGTAGATATGAAGCCATGAGCAACACTGAGGCCTACAGCAGGATCATACGCTTGTAGACGTAGTGTGAATTATATAAGTCTGCAAGGTATTTTGGTGGCTGGATTCCCATCTTCTTCCTTCAGGAGAACAGCCAGTAGCTTTTATTTTCAAACTTTGCCCTTTTGGTTATTTGCTATCAGGTCAGCGGTGCTATTGATCAAAGACAGCGTGATAACACGCTATTGCGTTACATTCCTTCTCTTTTGCCACATTTACATTGTATCACATTTCAAGTGATACAATAAGATTAACTTGAGCCTCTTCAACATACAGAGTCAATAAGATAGTGCCATCAGTTTGTAATTGTTTATGTTTATCTCTTCTTCTTCTGAATAGCACCAGTGGTTTTAGACTGTATTGTCAGGTTTTGCTGGTAAGTTATTATATTTTGCAGGTACCCCAGTACGTTATTCATTCACCAAATTACCATCTCATCACAACATAAATTCACTGAATTAAAAGTGGTGATTTTATTTTATTTTTGTCCTCAAAATTTATAGACCATGTTAATTCAAAACAAGCCTAAAGTTGCTTATAATAAGTTGGTTTGGCAACGCTGGTTTCATGTCATGTGGTTTGACTTGTTTTGGAATTTTTTATTCCTTTTATGTGTGTTTTTCATCTTATATTACAAACATTCATATTAACGCACATTAAATCTCAACAATATGCAGCATCCGGTCATTAAATGTATGTTTTGTTCATTATTTTTTATCTTGTTTGTTTGTTTGCTTTGTAAATGCATGACACAGCTGTTAATGTCATGTTAAAATGGTGGTGCCTTTTTTTATTTGTATTATATAAAATTGGTAAAAAAATATATAATTACTATTATTATTATTTATTTAAATTTTTTTTTCATTCTTCCCACATCATAGATACACTATGCTTGATTTTTTTCTTATGCTATTGGGACAAATAAGAACACACAAAACTATATTGTTGTAGTATGGGTCTGACTGTAGACTACTAGGTCAGAATATTACTTTCTGTAGTGTATTTACATTTTTATGGATGATAATGCAGTGATTTCTGAATAGTTTGATGTCTGTGCTATTCAATATTCCATGATGTTTCGTATTAATGTCTATTTTTTATATTGTGCTCTATAAAACAAATTCCTTAATATATATATATATATATACTGAAATTTGAATAATGTTAGAAGTCTTTCTCCTGCCACTCTTCAGCCCAGTTACAAAAAAACCTATTTAAAAAGAGGGACCAGATAAAAATGAAAAGGACTAGGACTGAATGTAGTCATTTAATATTATTATTATTATTATTTATCTTTTTTTTTTTTTTTTTTTTTTTTACAAATTATAAAACGTTATATGTCAGGCTGCATATTACTTTTTCAGAAGAAAAAAGATCCATCATTCTTTGCTGTAATGGGATTTCCTCCGTGAGCATCGCTCCTTCTCTAAATGTCAGGCTAGGCCATGGGTCAGACCTCCCCCAACAGACGATAACACACACAGACCACGCTTTAGATGATTGATAGCTCATAAAAACCTGTCAGTCAAAGCACAGCTGAGCAGTGTGCCATGTCCCCAAGAAACGTATAGCGGCTTCATATTGAGGAAATAATAAGCAGCTGGAATTCTAATGACAAATCAGATTTTTTTGGTTATTATTAGTTATATATTATTATAATATACTATTAGTACATTTAAGTTCTGCAAATTCATTCATTCATCCGATTGTATTTTATTTTATCTTTTAATTTAATGGCTTAGCCTGACATAGTTTTTACATATGATCACTAGGTGGAGACAAAGTACAGAGTATACATCAATACATCACTTACAATTTTTTTTTTCCTTTTTTTTTTTTTTTTTGAAGAGCACTCACGGAACAAATGCCAGACCTAAAACCATATGCAGCTCTTTATGGAGAAACAGCATGAAACATGTCTGACCATTACACAAAGAGTTTTTACCTAAAGTTCAGATTTCAGTACTCTATTCTATACCTTAAGTGACTAAAATAAGTGGCTCACCTGTCTTAAATCTGAATGCGTATACAGCCAGTGTAAGGCTCTGTCAGTGCAGCAGAATTTACTCCTCACAGGTGCACTAGAGGCAGCTCGACCTGTCTGCATGTGTGGACTAAAGAGTGATTGATGGACGAGAGCAGCTGTATTTCAGACTCGGTGCCTGTGCAGTCTGGAAAGGTAAAGTGTGGAGAGCAGCGAAATTGGACTTGGCTGTTGCTCAGTGCTGTCACAACCTTGCCTGTAATGCGGCTAGGGCTATTAACCAAACATAAATAAATGATGGCTCTGGTGCTTTGTAGCAGCCTGCCATCTGAAACTCTTTCTTTTTCAAATCTCTTGTTTGGTAGAGTCAAATGAAGTTATGCTTTTAAACATCTATCTATCTATCTGAATATACATATATATGTATATATATATATAATGCAAGCACACATGCACACATATAATTATACATAATGCTCAGGTTTATGAAAATGATTGGAATGAGCAGAGCAAGAGGTAATCAGGCCATAGAAACGTAGAAAGTATGATTACACTATGGAGATGTATCATATCCATGCTACATATTTCATACAGACCGCAGTTAATTCTGCAAAAGCAATAGCTGAAATAATGCACTGTATCATTACTGGGGCAGTTTCCTAATGGGAAAAAATCTGAGCATAAAAATACATGACCAGGAGGTGCAGAATGAGAATTACTTTGTGGTATACAGGACGATGATGCAGTGCATCTACTCATTAAGTGCTGCACAATTGAGTTATCAACTAAATTGAACCACTCCAAATATTCACTTTATTAGTTAGTGCATCAAGACTTTTAGTTGAAGGGACTTAATGGTTTTTGTGCTTTCCATTTGCTATCATTTCAGTAATGAAGCTGCAGATTTTCCAATATTCCAGGTCTAATATCCACAGCAATCCAAACCATGAATGCGAGCAAATGCTTATTGGAGGCTAGTAGAAGAGAATCTGCATTTGTGAAAGAGAAGCCTGCAAACTTCATGCAAAAAGTCTCTTAGACCTGTATGTTCCTTATTAGAAAAAAAAGAAGACGTCTGTAGTTTAATTCCTAAAAACGGAGTGGGGATACAAAAGCAGCAAAAATGGGTTATAAACACATGGCAGTTGTATGATTTAGTGGAGCAATAAAGAATAGAAAGGTGGCCATTCATCATGGGAGCAAGCTCACCAGGAGAGGACCTGTCATGGACACCGCCAACACTGGGAGGCAGTTCAGAGCACATACTCCAAAAAACGGGCTTGGACCGATGGCTTTTCCAGACATCTTCAGATGCAGACGAGCACGCTGAGCGTTCAGCACTGTCCGCCATTTCTAACTGGACACAAGGGAAAGATTCTGAGCAGATGGACAGAAGCGTATCATGGACAGCAGTGCCATGACCCACATGGAGAAAAGACCCTGAATACATCAGTGCACCGTTACGATAAAAAAATAACATGTGATTGAAGTGATTACATTTAATATAATTAAAAGGAATAAAATATAAAACATGTATTTATATTTATATATGTGTAAAATACCTATAGATATATGTCAATTTATTCTATTTTTTATTTATTTTATTTATTTATTATATATATATCAAAACTATAATCTCTGAATATATCAATCATCCCTGTATATATCTCATATACATAAAAGATAATATTAGATATAATCTCTGTATATATCTTTTATATATATATATGAGCATATACAGGGATGGTCTATATATGACAGACAGACAGACAGACAGACAGACAGACAGATAGATAGATAGATAGATAGATAGATAGATAGATAGATAGATAGATAGATAGATAGTTAGATAGATAGACTAACTATATATGTACTCTAATATAAATGTATTTTTTTATGTCTCTTACAGTATATGGGTAAAGTATGTACTGTATTCAATAAAACAGGTTTGTTGAATCGATTTTAAACAAAAAAAAGGATGCAGTTATCAACATGAAACAGTTCCACATCCAAATCCAGCACAATCAAAGAATGTCTCCAGAGATTAGAGTTAAAGACGAGAATCTTTCATATGCATTGTGCTGGATTTCAAGGCCATCACATGCTGTATATAGGTCATGATCTGAGTGGATGTGGTTGTGTGATTACACCCATCTGCAGAAGACTACACTGCTTTAAAATGTGGGGTCAAAGTGTCACACACTCATACTGAAAATCGGTATGGCAGTAGTGTTCATTAACTCTTATAAACTTGAGTTCACTACATGTGGGTGGAACAAACTGCTGTCAGCACAAGGTCATGAATGTTTCCCATGAAGATTCCAGCGGAGATCCCTAACTATTTCCCCTGTCGGAAGCTATAAAATTGAATTTTTTTTTTGTTTTATTTCTTTTTTCCTCCTGTATCCATCCGATGTGCCACTCAGCATGTTTAAACCATTTATTTCGATTCGCCCACAAGATGTTGTATTTTCTAAACATGGCTATTTGAACTCGGTGCCATCTTCGTTCCATTTATACCACCGTTTACATCAGCTTTCCCCTTCAGTCATTCTTTACTATTTAGTCGCTCTCCAAAACATGAAAGCCGTTGTGTCAAAGAGAAATGTGGTTTAGATAGCAGTGCTTTGCTTTTAAGTTTCTGCAGAAAATGTGCAACACCTTGTGCTGACCGAGTATGTCCATAACTGCTAATAAAAGGAAAAACACATGCTGGCTCCTCTGAAGAATTATAAAAAACTCCAGCCATTCAAGGCCTCTGCGAAGCAGCTTTTAATTAAAACCACTTGTTCCCGAACTTGTACTTAATGTTTCCTATTAGTCATGTTTGAGGGATTACAGACAGCTCCAATGAAAGTCAAGGATTAAATGGAAAATGCAGATGTGCGAACAATGCAGCTTGTTTTATTGTGATCACTGTCGTTTAGTAAGTATAAAAAATTAACTGGGTTTGACAAGGTTTCCTAATTTCTTTTCAATTAATGTTGACTTTGCTTTTGGATGGAGTTGCTCATGTCTGCAAGAGGAGGGACTGGGTTCAAGCACCTCCATGTAATGAAAAAGTTTTGGTAAAACTGAAATTATTATATTTCTTGATGATATTTTATTAGTAGTAGTAGACTGTCTGCTTAATATTTTCTTACACTTTATTTTGATTGTCACCAACACTAGACTATAAAATATGAAATGTTACCAGATCAATGATGTTTTTTCAATGCTATTTTTAATTTAATTTAATTTAATTTAATTTAATTTAATTTAATTTAATTTAATTTAATTTAATTTAATTTTACAGCCTGATCTCATTGTTTACATGAATTTTAGAATTTTAGAACTTTCTAAAATTCTAAATACCTTTTGGTAACACTTTAGAAAAGGTATCAATTGTTAACTATTAACTACAACATTTCTCTCAATAAATTCTTAATTTGCTGCTTATTAATAGTTAGTAAGGTAGTTGTTAGGTTTATTGGGTGAGATTAGGGATTTAGAATAAGGAAAAGTAGAATAAGGGATTAATATGTTATTAATTAGCACTAATACATGGCTAATATTCTAAAAATATGCATGCTAATAAGCAACTAATAGGTGTTACCTATTCTAAAGTATTATCAAGCTTTTTTTACACTCTAAAGAAGTTTTTGCGCATTGAAACGGTTCTGTTGATGAACTGTCTCAGGTTATGTATGTACTCATTTTTAAGAGTCAAAGGAAATAGTTTTGAATAGCTCAGGGGCTCATCCTCCATTACTCTATTCACATTTGAGATGCTCGGTGACCTTTGACACTTGGGGTTTCCTTGTCGTGTGGATATCCCTGTTGCTCTGCAGATGTTTAAAGGGCAAGGTGAGTCTTGCAGGGCATCTTGGACCCGTCCATCATTACCGCAGTGCCCTTGGCTGGAGCATCATGTCCACACATGCTGAACTTGGCCGAGGATCAGTGAGCTGGAAGCGCATGCCTGTACATTAATTATGCCTCTCACGTACCCACCACTGGGCTAGGTGTATGTCTTTAATTATATACCCCGAGTTTGACCTCTTAGCAACGGAGTGCTTGTTTTCCTCTAAAGTTTTGAGCGGCCCCTCTGAGATTGCTAGAACGCGCGTGAAGCAATGCATCAACAGTGCGTTTCGCTGATTAAAATGCGGAGAGGCATTATTCAACATAAGCGCGTCGGGTGAACTCATCTCAGGAGTTTTTCCTCAAAGGGAAAGTGAGTAAAATAAGTTGGAGATGAACTGTAATTCATTTTTCGACTAGACTGCCTGCCAGGCACGGGTAAAGTACAAGTGATGTGTAATGGGTTACTGGTATTATTATTATGAAACGTTACAGAGAAAATGATGAGCAATTTCATTGCGCTGACACTTCTAATTAATGAGTTGTTTGTGTTCTCTAAAGCATCTTAACTCCGCAGTCACGACGGAGGCTGATTTGTAAGGCTAGAAAGAGAAAAAGTGTGTGGAGTTGGGGGGGTTGAGGAGAGAAATGAATCTGTGCGACGGCCTCAGTACAAGGTATGAAAGTAATTATTTTTGGTTTTCAAGATTTGGGCATATTTATGGGGCATTACTGTAGAAGCGGGCTGTTTAATGTTATTTGCAGAGAACACACATTGTTTTCATCAAGCACATGAGAAGCAGAGGGCACGGCTGAGAGAGATGTGACCTCAGCGCTATAGTGTGCAGCTTGACTCATCCGATTGGGCCTCAGCAGTTGTTATGCAAGCTACACACAATTAATAATGGAAGCAGGACTGAAAGTTGACAACTCCTTGAATCGCCGTTTGTCTGGGATCTTTTGTGAAAGGCAGCCGGAGGGACGAGTACAACCCTGGGTTATTATCGCTAACTAAACTAAAACCATAAAAAAGATATATTTTATGAAAAAACAAACAAACAAACAAAAACTTTAATTATAGCTAGTTGCCGAATCAAAATATTATGTTTGTCGAGTTTAAGACAAAATAATTCAAGATAAATAAATTAACTGAAAAACTAAAACATCATAAAATTGATATAGACATGTTTATGCATCATTAGAAACAGAAAATAGAAAAAAAAAATTACAAAAGCAAACAAAAAATTACTAAAACATTAAATAAAATTAAAATGAAAACAGAAAGTTTAAAAAGAAATCTATAACCATAAAAACATAAAATAAAATGAACAACAAACAAACAAAGCGAGCAAACAAACAAACAAACAAATAAATAAAACCCTTTTTTTCTTATTTTAGCTATAGTTGCAAAGTTGTAAATAAACTGCAAAAATAAAACCTAACGAAAAAGTATATACGTAGATATATATATATATATATATATATATATATATATATATATATATATACAT
The DNA here is from genome assembly GCF_023724105.1 of Carassius gibelio. Classification (NCBI taxonomy): domain Eukaryota; kingdom Metazoa; phylum Chordata; class Actinopteri; order Cypriniformes; family Cyprinidae; genus Carassius; species Carassius gibelio. Next base: position 35,334,352 of record NC_068402.1, on the reverse strand, counting down.
GTATATATATATATATATATATATATATATATACATGTATATATATATATATATATATATATATATATATATATATATATATATATATATATATATATATATATATATATATATATATATATATATATATATAAATACAAGTTTTAAAATAACAAAAGCACCAAAAGTAAAATAAAAAATCAGAACAAATAAAAATAAAATCCATAACCAGAAAAAAATTTCATAACTTGAAATTGATATATATATATATATATATATATATATATATATATATATATATATATATATATATATATATATATATAAGAAGAGAAAAAAAAATATTTATTTTGGTTTATTTTTGAGCTTGCAATAGTAAAAACAAACAAACAAAAAGCAAAAACTACAATCTAAAACTTAATAAAAACATGTATAGATATGTTTAAATAAATAAACAAACTGTAACAAACAAAACACATGAAAATCTAGTTTAGAATATGAACTATAACTATAATAGTTTATCAGTGCTTCTAAACTAACACTGGTATAACCCCTGGTCAGAGATAATTCATGATATGAGTGACTTACACTGTCTGACATTGTCAAAGAAAGAAAGAAAGAAAGAAAGAGCTCAGTGGTAATGCTACGCTGCAGCAGACAATGGATCGCGTGGAATGGAAACTCGGCCGTACAATAAAAACAATTATTCCACAGCTCCGACGGAGCCAAGACGTGCTGAGCGTTTGCAAAATGAGTGTGTCTTTCACATCAGCGGCTCGTAAATCATTTAAATGCATTCTTCAAGAAGAATTTTGGAATGTACCGTAAGATACTTGGACGGCACGGTGTGTTACGTCCCGTCGTCTTCGGCTCAGGTTGAAGGGGTTAGGTGTGTGGAAAAGATTGGGGATAAAAAAATCGTATCATGTTATATTGGTCTGTACAATAGGCTGTGTAGATGACAGGGGTGGAAAAGCCGGGTTTCTTTTTTGCCGGCTTGACTCCAGAGCAAAGAGTAAGTGCTGACTCGCGGGACCCACTTACAACTAAGACATGGTGTGCTTTCATCCCATCTGGCTGAATGGCGAAATAAATAAAAAGAATGGAAAGTGGCTGCTCTCTGGGCTGTACCCCTGCTCCCCGGCTCTTTGTTAAAACCCTATCTCTCCTGCTCCATTGCCCCCAGCTACATTAAATCCCATTAAATTCACCTTCATTAAAGCAGCCCCTCTCTCCTCCTTGCTGCGGCCCCTAATGTGGGTCCTCTCAAGGACGGAGCCGTAATGAGCGTAGACTGGATTTAACCTTGAAGAGTACAGGTTTTCATTTCAAAATCAATAACTTATGCTTCAAACCACTCCTAGATCCAGGCTATAATTTTCAGGCATTAATTGCACAGATTATGTTTCTCCTCCAATACTGTACTGCCAAAATGCTTTTATGCTGTTTTTTGGAAATCCTGCCATTTCGCTCGTGACCGATGGCGATCGACAGCTCGCACGTTTTCTATATCAGTGAGTCTTTGTGCGTACACACAGTGTGCTTGTTCTGGCTGGACATCGGGGCAGATGGGATTTCAAAGGGTCGCTACACTATATATAAACAATTAGGCAACAGGAATGTTTTCCAAAGCCAAGCCAGAAAGTCACAGCATGGACTTCGCTCGGGTCCTTGTGAAATTGCAGGGCAGTGTCGTCATACGTAGGCGAGAGACTTCCATTTGAGTTATTCGATTCGCACTCGGTCAGGAGGAAGTGGAAAATGGGGAATTATGAGAAGAGATTTGAACATGGAGCATGATGGGAAAGACAAGAGCGAAAAACGGCGAAACACCTGAGATAAAGGCAGAAGTTCACACTTCATTTTCCCTTTCTTTAACTTTCTATACATACTCAGTCTCCCGCGCTTGTCAACGCGGAGGTCCCGTGAAATGTTTTAATTTGTCCTGCGGTGATAATTTCTACCCGACATATTCATAATGTGAAATATTGGATCTCATCCTAAGTGGGGGTTGGGGGAGGGGGTGATCGTGGCAGCTTAATTTTTTAATCAAATCCTCCCTTTAATGGAGCTTTATTAAATTACATAGCGCATACTGGGGGAGTGGAGCACCGCTGCTATGGTGTAAAAAGAGCTTTTTAGGATAATTAAATAAAATTAATAAAAACCCAAAGCCGAGTGGGAAGTAAAGAGAATGGCAAGGAGGGAAACCCAGCGGCCACATCTACGCTCAGATTCATTCTGTCTCATTTGGGTCCTTGGGAATGCACCATGACATATTAGCAGAGTGGGGGAGGCTTCTTGAATTAAGAATATGTCACTTTTTCTGTCATAAGAGTGAGCAGTGTGCTCGCCTATGCAAATCAGGATAAAGGAGGACTAGATTTCTTATTGAATGGAAACTGTTGGCTTATATATTGATATTTAAGACTGCATCATATCCATGTTGAATAGTTATCAATCTAATTTTTCTTTGATCAAAGACTTGTAATGTTGCCTAGAGGCGAAACATAGCAGAGAATACTGAACCTTTTTATTGTCATTGAAGAGCACCGTGACACTACCATAAATATTGTTGTACAGAATGTTGTCATAATGTGTACTAATGTAATGTTTTAACCTCATTATTTGTGTTTTTTTTTTTATCCGTGTACATGTGTTGACAGATATTTGCCACAGATGATGCATGTGAACAGCTTAATTGAGCATGTAACAGGATTAATTGGAGCAGTGATGTATTGCTATTGTAACAAAAATCCCATAGGGCCTCTGTTTGTCTTCGCTAGCATGACAGTAGATTGGCATTGCCTTGCTTTATGAAGCAAGCTTTTTTCTTTTTTTCTTTTTTACCTTATGAGGCTCATTCTTCCTGTAACTGATATAATAGAAAAAAATTGCTATAGTAGCATGAAGCATGAAACTAAAAATAAAGTGAAACTGGATCACTTTTTTGTTTACAAAACAGTCAGGAAACCTGAATCAGTTCATTAGGCAGCATAGGCAAAAAAAAAAAAAATAAGTGCTTTTTTTTGCAATCCTCCAACAATGTGCCTATACATATACAATTCTCTGCAGTTTCCAGCTGAAATTAACACTAGTGGCGGTAAAACACCAGCCTTTATTCCTTTTTACATTATGGGGGAAGATTATCAATTAATAAAAACTTTTTTTTAATATACAATTTCTTGCACAACTTTATTTTACAACTTCAAAACACTAATACATTTTGACATTTGCATCACAAAACCAGCTCCAAATGTATAGTTTTTCTGACATAGTGAACTTGCTCAGCACTGCCCTTGAAATGTGAACACATTAACTTTTAGGCATGTTAAGCAAATGAAATATAGCTTTAATAATTCAAGCAGAATGAATCTGACTGTAGACATGAGCACTTTTTATTATTCAAATTAGAGTAAAAGTCCATGTACTTTTAACATTTTACCTATTAACTGAAGTAATATTATTTATACAGCCGAGACCAGTTGCATTTTCCCATGAAACCAAGTTATGCAAACACTACTTTAGAGACTTTAGTCAAATTTTATTCCAAAGGGCTATAAGGGGATTAGCTAGTTTTGTTAAATTTAATACCAACATATGAAACGTAGATGGGGAATAATAGCGAAAATCACAAGAGGGGCATTCATTATGTTGTGGGGATCTTTTGTTGATGCCTATGATCACAGTCCTGGTGATTAGGGTTTAAGGTTCGAGACACAATGATGCCAACACACACACACACACACACACACACACATGCCAGCCCGTTCTCAACTCATTCAATCTCTCTTTTTCTCCCTCACAGGAGTGATCTGGGACACTGGCTGCAGTGGGGTCTTGTTTGATTTAGTTTACAGGCGGTATAAAATGAAGAGCACTTCACTGTGATGTGGAGGACCTGGTCTGAAGGCCCTCACAGACTATCTGAGGTTGAAAGGCACATTTAAAGTAATTAATCTTGCATGGTTATACAAGGCTACTGGTGTTGCTATGGATGTGAGTTTTATTCATGGTATATCTTGCCCCAAAGCACTAAAATTGCAATTTAAACACACATTTAAATTAGGAAAAACAGGCACTAGATGCAGAAGATGCAAGGACCTTTTTCTAAAATAATATATATGCATGTGTTCAGATAGGGCTGCAGATGCAAAATAATGCAAACTGTACATATAAAAATTCAAGTCACCATATTGCCATGCATTGAAAATGAATGAATGAAGGAAAAATAAATAAATAAATAACTTATAAAAGGATTCACAGCAGGTCTGTTCTGATATGTTTGGAGAAAAACAATGCAAAACGCAACTTACATTTGTCACACACTGTAAAAATAATATCAAATAGTTTAAAACAAAATGTATACATTTATACAAAAATACATATCAGTTTTTAAAAGGATTTACACTATGTCTGTTCTGAAGATAGCGTTGGAGAAAGCAATGCAAAATGAATATATAAACTGCAGCAAACCAAATTTTCATGCATTGTAAAATAAAATAAACATTTTCCATGTCTTTTGTTGTTGCTGTTGGTGCAATGTCATTTGTGTAATCAAAAATGTTTGTATCTTGGCCAAAATACAACGGTCAAATAGAAAAGCATGTAACATGGGCAGGTTTCGTCACATCCCTTTATCCTTGAAAAATGTGAAAATCTATAAAACTACATTAAATACGGTTGTGTTTGGTACTGTGTTGTGTCACCATTTGATGTCCAATGCAAAATCTGGGTCCTGAAGAAAAACCAGTTGAAAAGCACTGATCTGTTCACACACTCTTTACTGATAAACCCCCAGTCTTTCACTGTGCTAAAATATTCTTTGTACAGCTCAGTGTCTCAGGTCTGGATGAATCAACCCAAGGGTGTTTTTTCAACTGTTTCTGTGGTAAACATTATTGCTGGATGAACCAAAGTATTTTAAGTGTGATAACATTAAACCTTACCGCAGCTGAGATCATCTATCCCCACTCTCAAAAAGACACGTTACACTCATATTTCAGATCTTTGAGGATAATGTCAGGGATTAGAGTAAAACTCGACTGATCCTCCCTCAACTCAAAATTTTGCATCAAGTTATAGAGTTACAATGACTCTCAAAGCTGGATGATTTTATGCATCCCCTTTTTTGTATGATGGAAAACCAAAGCACCCTATGCTTGTTTAAACTGTTATGTGACATTTAAAGGCACTTAAATAACATTGGAAGTTTCATGTTGGGTGAATTCGTAACCAGCAGTGTTGTAAACAGGTGTAGAGTTACAGAAATTGCAATGCAGTAACTATACAGACCCTCTCTATCCTTGACTATTTTTGGTATGGGCTTCTTGTTGCCTTGATGTACCAGACTATCCACTGCTTGTCATTCCTGGTAAGAGCTGTAAAGTTACAGATAGTGAACTTGACGATGGCTTTGGAGAAGAGTGCCAGACACTTTTATGTCTCTCTATCCATTGAACTTTTTAATGCACTAATATTTTTTTCTGCCCGTTACCCCACTGGCTGTGTGCTTTAATTAGATTACACTCAAGGAATCACTGTGGTTCAGAATGCCAATTTGTGTCCCAGACTGTGTAAAATTTGCTTTTCCACTTGCTGCCAAACAGAGCAGGTGAGAGCAGACGAGGTCCTCAGGCAGGAAGAAGAACAGACGACTCTTTATACGATTTGTTCTCGTCCTTTCAATCTCTCTGCCTCTCTCTCTTTCTCATTTCCTTGGTCTCTTTGCTCAGCCCTACTCTAAAAACTTCCTACATGAGAGGTTAAACCTATTATTCAAAAGTCTAAAATACAAAATCAAAGAAACAAACAATACTTGAGATGATTTGATATATATCAAATCAAATCATCTCAAGAATTGTTTGATTGTTTGAGTTTATATATAATTCGATTTCGTCTGAAAAGCACCCCATCGTCCTATCGCTTATGGAAGGCCGTTAGGGTCAAAACATGTGGTACTAACGTGTTAACATGCGATTGCGTGTTATTGCATAAATTAATTGTTAACACCTTAGTACCATACATTCCCCACGCAGTGTGTGCTCGTCTGCTATGCCTCTGAGCCTATCAACCCCTTGTAAACATAGCTAAACTTATATTTAGAAGAGAACAGCATTACTGCAAACGTTTGTCAGTAAAAAAAAAAAAAAAAAACTCAATAGGGATGTTTTGTTTCTGAATTAATCATGAATCGGTTTTTCGAATGATTCAATGACTCACTTAAAATACACGTGATCAACATAATGGAAATCAGTGCACATAGTGTTAAATTTTTTTTTTTTTTTTTTTTTAGCAACACCGAAAGTCATCATGTCTTGTCTGGGAGCTGACTTTAGTTGGAGTTTGCATTAAAATAAATCACCGTCTGAAGTGAACTCACAGAATTTTTCGACAGGTAGGATTTTTTTTTACCACTAAACATATTTTTTTTGTGGTTTCTGCCAACCTATTTTGAACGATGAAGACACTTTATCTGTTTCATATCTCTGTTTAAAAGGAGTTCAGTTAATAGAAAGAAATATATGTATAAATTAGGTTGTCAGTCTGTGAATTAAGTATGGATTTTCAGCACAAATTACATAATTATGCCAGTAAGTTGCGATAAGATACTGAGCCACTCAACTGATTTGTTCAAAAACACTATTCATTTAGGAATGAAAAACAGCTGTGTTGTTCAGGTAGGTGAAATGCTTAACTGTTTGGGAAAATTTTAGTTTGCAGGGCTAACAGACAATGTTGTTAGTTATTGAAAAAGGTAAGTTCCTTAGTAAACTTTACTGAACAGTTGAATATACATAGTGTTGAACAACAGTTAATATTATTAAAAATACTTTCACCTGCAAATATTTATTTATTTATTTATTTTTTTTACAAATTTTGTGATGCACTTCTTTCATTTATATTACTTTATTAAAAAAAAATCTACATAGCTTTCATTTTTTGTAATTGTAATTGTGTAGTACACTAATATGGGGTAAAAACAAATGTCACTTAGAAACTGCTGGTTAATTTTACAACTATAAAAAAGTGTCAATTAACACATTGAATTAAATGTGATTTTTATTTTATAGAAATGGCTGAATTAATAGTGTTTTCTTGTGAAGCATACTCCAATAATCTTTGTTTTATATATATATATATATATATATATATATATATATATAGTATAGATAGAGTGTATTCATCCTCAAATTATTTCAGTTAGTTGACAAGGCATTTCTACTAATTTCCACTTTACCATTTAATTTCAAGTTAAGTTACTTTTTTTTTCATTTGACATTTGTATTTGATTTCATTTCAGCTTACGTTCCATTACCACAATTTTTTCAGTAGTTTTAGTCTTAGTTAACAATAACAACACTGATATATGAATGCATAAGTGTAGGTTATGAGAAAGAATAACATCTCTGTTATCTGTCCTGTGAGTTCACCACAATAATACTTATCAGACTGGTGCACAGCTGCCATTGTATTCTGGATAGATGCCAGGGAAGAAAATGTCCAGAAAAACATGAAATATCATTATTACTCTAGGACATGGTGCTTCCAATAACAATCTGACTTTTTATTTAGTCTGTCACAAATCTAAAATTTACATTGAAAATATAGTCTGTGTGTTTGAAGAGATGGGCCAAGGAAAGCAAAGGAGAAGTGAACAGCTGTGGGTGATTAGAGGAGGCCTTGAGATGGCCAGGGATTCAAAGTAAACATGGACCCTTTCCACAGTCAACAACATTTACAAATGTAGAAGAAGGAAGCTACTGAATTTGTGAAGAATGTGCGGCAGAAATGGAAAGCATGGAGGCATGAAGGCAACAGATGGTGAAAATTAAATCCATGCAGCCGAGCGGCTAACAGGACTGAGAGTTTATTCTTCTGACGGTGGACCTTGCCGTGCTTGCAGGGCAGGAGAAGACTGTTCCGGGTCAACACTCACAGGTTTACGTCTATCCTCCTCGCTCTCCCGCCGTTCTCTCCACATTCCACAAGGGAAAAAAAGTTTCCTTAAATGGCCATCATCCTTGCCTCTGTGGGTATACCACAAAAGCGTACCACATAGCAAAAAACCGTAATATTGATATCTCAATCAGAATTTATATTTCTTCACGATATATGCATCTCTTATATTGACTGGATAGATAGATTGTTCATCACCAAATTTTATTTCATTTTTATATATTATATATTTTGACAATTACCTTATAAACAATACTAACATTAAACAAATTATAAATATTAAAATATTTTATCAAATTAATCACATGCTGATTAATTAATCAATTGTTTTGCAATATAGCCTATCTATAGTTGGTAAAAACGCCCCAAAAGTAGTTTTGATAGTCCACAAACATAATTAAAAGACTTTATAACATTACTTTGACTGAATATACCAATATTTGACCAATATACTCTGTTTTAGACATATACAGTGTTATAAATTAGTATAATAATTATATGTAGATGCAAAAATACATACATTTATTTAAAATGTAAATAATATAATATATATTTAATTTAAAATAATATATTATATGTATTATAATATAGTCATATATTTATTTAAAATGTAAAATGTAGCCTTGCATCCTAACATGTTTTTAATTTATTTTGTTAATAATTCTTGTTTTTATTTCCCCAACATTGTAGAGAACAATCCTTCACATTAATTACTGGCTTAGAAAGCCTATAAGAGGCAGAAGTTTGCTGTCTAAACCCTGGTTAGCGCTGTAGTTCATGCCCTGGTTAAGCAGTTGGTGCTTGAATAAGTCTTAAATCTATCAAAGCTCTTTCATGCCTGACATCGCCTTGCACAAAGAAGAGTGGTAGGTGGATGACACACATGGAAAAAATCCCAGTGAGGGACTGAACGGTCAGAAGCTATTCTGTAACACTTTGTCTGTTTCTCCCCATGGTCCTGAGGGCACTCACACTTGCCACTTGGAAACCTCTCCACAAACACAAATCTTGTTTGCCTGTTTACTCAAAAGAAATGTGTGGACTTTGATATTCAGTGTGTGAACAATTTTGTCTTCATCGTCTTTATCCATGATGCTACAACAGCAAAAAACCTGCAATACATGTCACAAATTATGTGCCCTGATTTGAGAAGGCATTTGATTTGACTTGTAAAATGGTGGGTTAGTCTGGGTGAGAGAAGCTGGGTATTGGCTTTCAAAGCCCGGCACAACTTCAGAGGATCGGGGCTTAACATTTGCTTTTTGTTTAACCCCACTGCTTAAAGAAACCGAATACTGCCTTTCAGAAAGATCGAAACACCTCGTTGATCAGATTTAAAAAAAGCACTGCACACTATTCACTGTCGGTTCATTTCACTCTCAATGTTTCAACATCTCACTAATATGCATAGGTCGGTCTTTATAGTGGGTTCAGAGGCAGTTCTGGCATGCTGTGCCACGCATGTTATCTTAATGCTTGCCTGAGTTCCTTGGATTCAGATTTTGAAATATTTATGGATTATTATGTCAGAAAATGTGAAAAGCATTTTGGAGCTTTTCTGAATTTCTGACGTGATTAATCGCTATTTTTCAAAAGCGGCAGATGATGCAGCCTTTTAACATTTTATAACCAGGGGCATCGTAAGAGGTTAGGACGATTCAAAGGGCCCATGATGGAAGGGGGACCCCCCGAGGGAGAAACACGAGTTCTACCGAGGGGAACGTGATTTCTACCGGAGGGACCCCCTGGAACGCAATTTACCAAGAGGAACGCGGAACACGATTTACAGAGAGAAACGAGGAACGCACCCCACCCCTGCGTAACACGATCGATGCATTTGTTCTTAAGACTGAGCGTAGCTAGTAGGTCATAAGCTCTCTGTAAAGTAATGTGTAGTCACCATATACGATGTTTATTCTCAATGATCCAAAGCAGCCTTCAAATATGCGAACAGAAGTTTCGAGTTTATCTCAGTTTATCCATGATTGTTGGTCGCGAAACTAACAGCAAACATATTTTTCATTTTATTTAACCATCACAACATGGACTGATGTACACAGAGTTGTGCAGTTTAGATTAGCAAAGTAATTCATTCATATAATATTGTAAACAAGTACAAATGTATATCTGTATGTGTATGTGTAATATGTGCATTATTGATGTAATTCAATCAATCTGCTATTTTATTCCAACTGTTACTCTTTGTCGGAGGCTTCTGTAATTATTCAGTTTATATGTAGAGTTGTAAGTTAAATGGTGCAATGCCAACATTATTTAGAAGTGCATAAAATGTATCTCATTGCAAGCAGCCACAGCCGTGTTGTGTGATTATTTAAGAACGAAGATTTTGTTTCAAAACAGCTGGTCCTTCCAGACATTGATGGCTGTTGATGCTTGATGTTTGGGGTTTTTCAGCTTTTGTCCAGATGCATAAATTCACCCATGCTTTAGATACAGTATGTCTCGCTCAATACCCTGAACTCCTTGTACAAGGCTCTCGCAGGGAAAAGTGGGGCTGACACGGATCTCCCTCTCTACTCCGAATGGCTGTTCTGTGCTCTTTTTGCTCATCTGGAGAGTGGGAGTTTCTGTGGTTTTTATGACTTAATGACTCCTGTCGGCTCTGATCAGGGAGCCCAGATGAATGTTGCCAGCTGTTGTAACCCTTCTTTCCCCTTCTCACATGCATCCTCTCTCTTTGCCTTGCTTCCTCTGGCCTCACGGTGGGGATGGAGCCTCATTTTTAGAGGGATAAAAAATTTTTTAACACGCTTTTGGATGGTAGTCACCTACGGCAAACCTTGGGCTTTGCCATGGCGGTGCGATTCCACACCATGGGTGTGCAGAGGTGATAATGGTCAGACTGACAAAGTGAAAATCAGTCATGAATAGATGCATCAGATTAGAGTGCCGTTTCTGTTCTGGGACTGATGGAAGGTGGTAAAACATAGTGTCAGTATCTTATTCTGTATTCTGTGTTAAAGACCAGAGTCAAGGGAACAGTTAAAATCTTCATTTAAAGGCTGAAATCTTAGCTGGCCAGGATCTGAGGATGGAACGATACTCCCTGGAGGTGGGCTGGGGTCATTAGTTTTAGTTTTTGAAGTGTTCGCCCTTTTGATGTTGAGTGTTCTCTTAAGGCGGCCTGGCCTGAAGGATATTTAATTTTGCTCCAGCAAATTTCCAGTTAGGAATAATTTGAACTGAGCATCTGTCAAAGGAGCAACCGTTTAAATACATTGGTCTCGGTTAAAGAGGCAGAAAATGAAGCAGATTAGTCCGAGTACCTTTTGCCGGCACGGATGGGGCCCGGTCGGGGCCAGTTTCAAGGCTGTCGTGTGGAGGGCAGAGAAGAAAACACTCCCACTCCCATCTCATTAACGCCCATGCCCAGCACCTCTGGAGTTTAATCATGCATCTCTCTCCTGAGCTGCACCGTACTCTCCGGTGCATGCCGCTGTGGCTGAAGCAGGATTGTTTCAGGATTCTCCATGCCTTGATATTTTATTTACAAATCTTCAAGGAGAGAAAAGGCCAGTACAGGGCCCTCATTGCTTTCTCAGACGCCCATAGTAGCTTGGGAACGCAGCATCCCTGGTGTCTCTACATCAAAGATATCCTTGTGTTCCTACAGGCTGAGCGGAGGGAACTTTTATCAGGGTACACAAACTGAGGCGATGTTTTATCACTCGGAGAGTGTTGAAAGAGCATGCATTAGAGTGTCTGACAGCTGCTGTCAGGCTTTATTGGAACTGACTGGGCTGGTCTGTTGGAAATCAACTTGGCTTGTCTTTTTGTCCAACAACAGCAAAGAGGGTTGTGTAGGAGCTCAAATCACCATGTGCACCCATCAACTGTTCACTCGGTAGAAGACAGGAAGTGACATGGCGGTGACATAGATGACACAATAGACACAAGCTCTGACTGTCCTGTGACCTGCCGTTTTGAATATTCTCAATGCAGGTTTTATTATTATTTCCTGTCAGATGACAAGTCCTTCATATTGTTTTCAGGTATTATTTTATCACTCGCAATATATGAGGAAGGTTGGTAATGTATTGAACAAAAATTCTGAAGCTAAAATGGCTTGTACAGTTTTCATGTATTTTTATCCGTATGTGTGTCAATAACATGATACTATTTTTTTTTTTGTTAGAAATAAAAATACAGTTCATACTTGCAATGATTTTCAAACATCAATACTACAGTACGATGATCATGTCTTTAATTTCTGAATTATTAATATTTTCATATTTTCTGGGGAGCATTATGTTAAAAATAAAAGGGTGATTTTTTTTTGTAGATTGCCATAACATTTTACTATTTTATTTTTGGGAAAAACAAAGAATCCATTCATAGCAACTGTGAATAGTTTTAGCATGGATATGAAGTTAATCTATTCTATTTTGGCAGGCTAGATCAGCTAACAACCAGTGAGCTTGTAAGATATGCTGCTGCTGTGAGCAAATGCTGCATTTATAAATTCAATAGTACATCTAGACAGGTGGAGCTGGAGGAGGTGGAGGGTTTCAAAGGAATTCTAGTAGTGCACTGCAGGACCAGCTTAAAGCAAACACTGAACCAGACTATTTAAATGTTGATCAAGCAATCTCATTGCCTGCAGACTGCAGACAGCGCCATCTACAGTTTAATATTCAAACTAGATATTTAATTATTTGTATGCATTAAATGTACTTGGAAAGTGTATTGTAAAAAGCTTATTAAAGAAAGATGTTTTCAGGTTTTAAGGAAATTTATAATTTTTTACTTAAAGGTTATGAGACCCATATTTAAGAGATTTAAGATTTAATAATTGTTCAATTGAAACTTTCCTTACATTTTGTAGAACTTGGCACATGTGTTTCAAACTAGATTTTTAAAGGATTTTCTTGTTGTTGTTTTTTGCTTGATGTTGCTGCAGCCCTGTATTAGTTTCTGCTTTTATAAGAAATAGAAATTCAGAGTAGTTTTGCGTAGGACTCGTTTGAGGTTGATCTCTATAAGAGCATGTATTACTTTAACATTCTGTGAAGTCAATCACATACACCTGATATATCTTTCAGCTCAAAAATTGTCCGAACAAAAAGTGTCATCAGAAGCTGACATATTATCAGCAGCAAGCAATCATTTCAAACATCGATTTCAGCACCTCCTCTCACATATATCTTTATAGGGGACAGCGATGATCTAAAAATATTTAAATCCAACAAGGAACACAAATATCCTATTCCTTTCCCGTACCCCCGTGTCATTTTCTCTCTCTCCATCCACCTGTGGGTGGATAAAGACAGGTTGCGTGAGCCGAGCAGACCAGACGCTATCTTCTGGGAAAAATAAACAGCACATTAGTTCCAGATCATCTTGGAAGAATATGAAACAGAGGAGAGCAGTGGAGGGGTTAGTGGAAGTCCACTCCAGGGGGGAGGCCAGGGATTATTAGGGAGCTGGGAATCGTATTAAACTCAGAGCTTTCCCTTTCTCTCTAGCCTCCTTTCCATCCTCACTTCTCTGTTTTTGCCATGTGCTGTAAATTAACAGCACCCTTCAACTCAAAGTCCGCCACTTTCTCTCTTCATTTTTAGTAAGGCAGTGAAATATGTTTAAGGGCCAGGTTCACAAGCATTTTCCGCTTCGTCTCGGTTCCTCTGTCTAAAATGTCCTACTGGCGTGCTTCTCCCAGAGGTTGTGAAAAGGAATCCGTAAATCTTGCTCAGCTCATACTTTCTACCCCTTTGTGAAATTTCATTGTTGCCTGTAATATAGAGTCATCGTAAAATGGGATCCACACAATTAACCTTAAACACTTATTAGTATCCAGGATTAACTAGTGTTTAGTCTTAATAGTCTACAAATTAAAACTACAGGTCTGATAATCATGTTGAAAATTCTCTTTTGTCTCTAGAGTCTATAGCACTTTGATTAATCTGCTTGCTTTCGATCAGGCCGGTGCATTTCAAGATATACTGTATAACGTTCTTCCCTCTATGTAATAATGTCCATAAGTACGGCTATTAGTCAGCATGCTAATGCCAGCATGTACGAGTGATAGGTAGTTAATGCTGAATTTTCATTGCAGGGATGAAGCCTCAAGCCCTGGTGGTAGGAACTAATTGTGCCACCTGAGAGCAGGATTGAATTAGAGAGAGAGGCAGTTATTGAATGAGTCAAAGTGGGAGAGGAAGATCGGGAAGTGAGAGTGTTTGATGTTGGGGAGTCATGTTGCTATTACAGGCTTTGAAGTAGGATTGGGTGTTAAATAAGCAGGAAATGGGCAGCAGTTAGTTTCTCTAAAGTTCTTCCATTCCCTGTGCTCGTCGAGCGGGGGCCGAGCCGGGGGCGGCTGCATCCGGGTGAAATCTTCTCTGCTCTGGAATGGACTGTCAGGCTTCATTAGCTAAACTGGTCTCCCTTCGGAGCAGAGCAACTTGGCCAGCGATTTAAAACCAATCTCCAGTACCTGGTTTCTCTTTTATGAACTTCCGCGCCATTACCACAGACTCCTCCACAGTGTTTCACCTATAAGAATTCCTCTGGAGTGAGGCAGAGGGAGATCATCTCCCGTTTAATGAACTCTGAGTCAGGGCTCTGCGCCTGACTGAATGTACTTTTCTAAACTATATTCAATTGAGTGTTTATATGTTTGTGAAAGTTATGACATGCACAGTTTCCTCTTTTCTTTGTGCTATACTTTAAATTTAAAAGCGACCTGCTGTTTGAGCTGTTGCTTAGTGGTTAGTGCAAAATGTCTCCCTTGTGAAAAAGTAGCGTACTTGAATATGCACATGTTACATTGTAATGTTTTTAATGTACTGTAAATCGAAAGTGGCTTTATTCAGAGGTGTGTTTAACTGATTTATTAAAAATGTATCACCTGAATGTATTTTAGAATTTTTGTCTAGTGTAGATTTGAAATGTCTTTTTTTGATAATTGTACCTTGTGTAATTTATTCTGAGATCGCCATGAAAATAGCATTGATGCTGGCATGCAGTTAAAAAGAGAATAAATAAATAATAAACAGTGTACTTCAAGTCTACTTCAAAAAGTATTTCTAAACATTGTACTTGCAGATAATATAATATTGAAGAAATACATAGTTAACCTTAAACGTTTTTCAGTATGTTTTTCTCCAATACACTTTCATCATATTTCAAAGACACATACTGTGTCTACATATAACGATTTAAATTCACCGCTGGCAAGATGGGATTAAAATAAAATGCAAATAAAATAAATAAAATGAAATTTGTGGTGAAACAATGTAGCATGACATCAACACCCATAATGCACTGGGTTCTGTGAGCAGGGATTCAAAAATGCAGAAGTACAATCTGTAGTTTTTACAAAAGCCTTGGAGTTATCAAAAGTCTTTTGTTGACTAATAAACATTAAAAAGCTGGCTGAAATAGGGCAAATTCACCCTTTAAGTGTTAAGTATAACCATGGGCGTAGGTTTAGGGGGGGACGCTAGGTACTAGTCCCTATCAATATTTTGAGATGACAAATTTGTCCCCACCAATATTTAGCGAGCTTCTTTTGAACTGCAATTTGAATTTTTGCACTGCTATTTGGAACAAACCTACGCCCATGAGTATAACATAACTTAATACTTAAGTGCAATTACTTAAACACATACAAACCCGATTTCCAAAAAGTTGGGACACTGTACAAATGTGAGTAAAAAATGAATGGAATAATTCACAAATCTCATAAACTTGTCTATAGATAACATATCACATGTTCAAATTGAGACATTTTGAAATGACATGCCAAATATTGGCTCATTTTGGATTTCATGAGTGCTAGACATTCCAAAAAAGTTGGGAGAGGTAGCAATAAGAGGCCGGACAAGTTGAATGTACATATAAGGAACAGCTGGAGGACCAATTTGCAACTTATTATTAGGTCAATTGGCAACATGATTTGGTAAAAAAGAGCCTCTCTGAGTGGCAGTGTCTCTCAGAAGTCAAGATGGGCAGAGGATCACCAATTCCCCCAATGCTGCGGCGAAAAATAGTGGAGCAATATCAGAAAGGAGTTTCTCAGAGAAAAATTGCAAAGAGTTTTAAGTTATCATCATCTACAGTGTATAATATCATCCAAAGATTCAGAGAATCTGGAACAAGCTCTGTGCGTAAGGGTCAGGGCTGGAAAACCATACTGGATGCCCGTGATCTTCGGGACCTTAGACGGCACTGCATCACATACAGTACTGTAATGGAAATCACAACATGGGCTCAGGAATACTTCCAGAAAACATTGTCAGTGAACACAATCCACCGCGCCATTCGCCATTGCCGGCTAAAACTCTACAGGTCAAAAAAGAAGCCATATGTAAACATAATCCAGAAGCGCAGGTGTTTTCTCTGGGCCAAGGCTGTTTAAAATGGATTGTGGCAAGGTGGAAAACTGTTCTGTGGTCAGACGAATCAAAATTTTAAGTTCTTTTTTGAAAACTAGGACTCCATGTCATCTGGACTAAAGAGGACAAGGACAACCCAAGTTGTTATCAGTGCTCAGTTCAGAAGCTTGCATCTCTGATGGTATGGGGTTGCATGAGTGCATGTGGCATGGGCAGCTTACACATCTGGAAAGGCACCATCAATGCTGAAAGGTATATCCAAGTTCTAGAACAACATATGCTCCTATCATATGCTTGTCTCTTTCAGGGAAGACCTTGTATTTTCCTTCATGACAATGCCAGATCTCATACTGCATCAATTACAACATCATGGCTGCGTAGAAGAAGGATCCGGGTACTGAAATGGCCAGCCTGCAGTCCAGATCTTTCACCCATAGCCTTGTTCCAACTTTTTTTAGATGTGTTGAAGCCATGAAATTTAAAATCAACTTATTTTTCCCTTAAAATTATACATTTTCTCAGTTGAATTTGATATGTCATCTATGTTGTATTCTGAATAAAATATAGAAATTTGAAACTTCCACATTATTGCATTCTGTTTTTATTCACAATTTGTACAGTGTCCCAACTTTTTTGGAATCGGGTTTGTACTTAAGTCCTACTTAGGAGCATCAAAAATGTGATGCTAATAAAATTAAGCTATAATGCATTTCAGTTTGCGGTTAAGCTTATTATTTTAGAGAATATTATTTCCAATAATAATAATAATAATTATTATTATTTGCAGTGGTGCTCGAAAAATTTGACACTGCCTTTTCTGAGAAGGTTTTATATAAAAAATGCCTAACCATGCTAATTAAGGCATGTCGTAAATGTAGTAAATGTAGTAAACAGTATACTGTAAAATAAAAAAAATAAAAAAAAATAAATTGCCATAAAATAATAATCATACATTTAGATTAATGTTAACTAGTCATTTAGGCACCCTAAAAGTAGCTGACTTTAAAAATCTGAAGTTTTACATAGTTTTATATCTGATTTTGTGTTGGGCTAGCTGGTATGCTAAAAAAAAATTGGTTTGGTAACTGAAATGGCCTTTATGGTGAAGCTAGTTGACCATAGACGTCTTTCTTGTTAAGCTTAACTGGCATGCCAACTTGTTTGGTGCTCATAGCTTATATTACCCAGTTGAAAAAATCAGCATATGCTGGTTGGATATGTTTTGAAGCATGGCAGTTAGTTTGAGCTGGTTTAAGCTGGTTCTTAGTTGGTCATGAGCTGGTTTAAGTATGAAGACCAGCTTAAACCAGCCCATAACCATCTTACAATGCTTCAGAACATATCTAACCAGCATATGCATTTTTTTTTTCAACAGACTAGGAATTCAGTATCACAACCATACCAGTATTTTAATTCAGACCATCATTAAAACTGGCTGGAGTTTCACTGTCCTCCTTTCAGATGAAGTACTGCCCTCCTCTGTGTAACCGTGCTCTGTGAAAACGGGACAGAATAAGTGAAGTGACATTCAGCCAAGTATGGTGACCCATACTCAGAATTTGTGCTCTGCATTTAACCCATCCGAAATGCACACACACAGAGCAGTGAACACACACACACACTGTGAGCACACACCCGGAGCAGTGGGCCATTTATGCTGCGGCGCCCGGGGAGCTGTTGGGGGTTCGATGCCTTGCTCAAGGGCACCTAAGTCGTGGTATTGAAGGTGGAGAGAGAGCTGTTCATGCACTCCCCCACCCACAGTTCCGTCCGGCCCGAGACTAGAACTCACAACCCTTCGATTGGGAGTCCAACCCTCTAACCATTAGGCCACGACTTCCCCACAACTGTGGGGAAGAATAGCTGTGCTCTCGCAGTACTCTAAGCTGTGGTTTCTCTCTCTCTCTCTCTCTGTGAAGTCGTCTCAGTGGGCAAAGAGGCCAAGAGCGTTTCACTGCCTCACTCGAGTATCAGGAGAACCCGGGGTGAAAGGGCAAGTGTCTGCCGTAGAATATAATTAGATAGAAGAAAAGCTTTGTCCTCAATATTGTTGCTTCGGGCATTCTTTAATTGCCCCCCTCCTTCTTTTAGTTTCCGACTTACCCTCAGTCTCTTGAAGGCTCATTTGCATTAATTCTGAAGGACTTTCACAATGATCACTGATGTCTTCGACGACTTCTTGCATACACTTAAGCATGCACGCATTATACGTGCCACCTGGTCACCCTGATTTCCTCTCGTTTGCACACAAATGCTGTGGTTGTAAAGCGAACATTGGATTGTTATAAACTCTAAGTGATCTAAGCGCCACCAGAAGATGATTCATTTTTATCCCTGATCGTTTTTTTAAATGGCTTCGCTCTTCTCCTACAAGTGCTTTCAGCAGATGCTCATGGGCCTCAGAAAGTGCTTGCCCCATATGGCAGTACATGCTGCTTTAGCCTGGCACAGCAGGAGATAAAGTGTAGAGTCTTTGCATGCTCCCAAGGCCCCCCTGGCTCCACACCCTCGGCTCACGCACAGAGTACATGTGTAATAAACAGGAAGTGGCCTTAGGCTCTCCCGCTGTGTCTTAGGAGCTCAGTCATATCAATATGTATTCAAAAGAGCTACCTCTCCAGGGATCAGCCCTATGCCATACTATGCTCACAAAGAGGGGGATTTCACTGCGGATTTCACCTACTGCACCAGGGAACATGGTGCTTATGACAGATGCCTTTCATCTGCTTTCATCCAAGCTGTTACCTGAAAAAGATTTAGTTATAAATGGCTAAATATATGAATCAACAAAATAGTCTGACATAAATATTCCTTCGAGAAGTTGTGTTGATTCTTGCCTCCTAGTTGAATTTTTAGTTTTTTATATAATTGATAGGGTTCTCTTTCATTGCTCAGGAGACAGTTATAGTTCAAGTATTAACTTTAGGATGTTTCTCCTTTATTTATGTATTTTTTTAGGAGAGAGAGAAATAGAAACGAATGTAACTGTTGTTAATAATACATTAAAGCAACTGAAATCTCAAACTTTTGACAGACTTTGGTGAGAACTTTGTGTGGCATTTCAGATTATTGTGGTCTTCTCAGAAAGGAAAAGGAAGATACCATAAGACATTTTTCTTTTTTATTATTTTACTTGTGAAAAATAAGCAAGCTTAAATGTATTGAGTATGCGCTTATAGTGTAGTATAGTTTTTAAAAAGTTCTTGTAGATATATTTATCGATTAAATTAAAGGCCACTTAAGTGTACTTTCAGCGAGTACAGTTGCATGCAGTTTGTTATAATGATCAGAACAAAAGTTTTACCTTAAAAGTGCATAATCTTACTGTATGTTATACTATAAAGTATCGTTTAATTAACTATAAATACATGGCAGTATTTAAAAAAAAAGTTACGATAACTGTTCCACTTCCATTTGATACATGAACATATAAATAACTTCAGAAAAAACATTACATTCAGTTTGCACTATATATAAATTTATTCTATATTTGGATATCTATATTATTTCAGATACAGTTTATATAGTGAGGTAAATATATTAAAAATATATAAAATTTAACCTATTTTCTCTCAAAGATTAAATAAAGTTAAATCAATGTTACTGAAGCAGCTAAGAATTTAATCTTCATTGAACATTGAATGTTTTGTAAACATTTTACATCTCTAAACTACTTAATATATATATATATATATATATATATATATATATATATATATATATATATATATATATAAATACGTCTGCAGATGCTGCTAATGCATTATGCAGAGTGTCTTCGCACATGTACAAAAGAGTATGCTAGAATCACAGATACTTATGATTACAATTAGTGGACAGGTTAGGTACTGGTTTTGTTTGCATGGATTACAAAAAAATGTGCCAAAAACCCTGAGAACGTTTGTCAGTGGAATCAATCACACAATGGGCCTACAATATAGAACAGATTAAGTTTAGCTTAAAAATTGTTCAGTTTACTCCTTTTCTGTACAACTGAAAAGTTCTGCTGAGATACTAAAATGAATCATTTTATCCTTGTGGTCTTATTTGGTGGCTTTTGTGGCTGGTATGGTGCTTTGTGCTGTAGCTGAAAGGAAGTGGATGCATGTTTTAGGACTCAAATCTACTGCACCATTGTGGAATGGGTTTTGAAGCTGATTGGCGAATGCTGTGATTTTTCAAAGGAAGGCTATCTTAAATGTGTGAATAGAAGAGGAGCTGTCATGTTCAGCTGGATGTATCTGATAACTTTCTGAAGATGTTTGTGAGAACCTAGAAAACTGGGTCAAGCACAGGCTTCCATTACACAGCACTTAATGTGAGAATGTCAGAGCAGTAATGAATTGAAAAAATGTTTATTGTAATTCAAGGATGAATTGTATTATTTTGATTCATCTCATCATTTGCCATTCATATTTACAACCTAGGGCAGATGGAAAAACATGCCTGTGGTGATACTACAGTAAAATCATGTTTCATTGCATTTTGCATGTTTCATGATGCATTCAAATTTAAATGCTCAGTGAGCAGCATGTTCAATTTGATCCAAAACACATTCATGTGAACCTGGCAACATTTTATTACATTGGTTGTTGTATTGCAGCAGTCTGGTGAGTGACACTGACTAAATTGACAATTCTATATTGTGTTTGACAATAATATACCACCTACACTAAACCCTATCCTAAACTTAAGCAGTAGTGTAAACAAAGCAAACATTAAAATAAAAATATTTAAGATAAAAATGCATTTGCTACTGCAACCATGCCAGTTTAGCTAAGTCTTTAATCTCTTTTATTGAAGTTCATGTTTTATTGAACACTTATGCACTACACATCTCAAGTGCAATGCTGTACCAGGTGAGCTATCGAGCAGTTTTACTTTTTCAGAAAAGCCATACTTATAACATATTATTGTAAAAGGATCCGGGTGAAATTAAGTCTCTTTTAAGGGGGGTGAAATGCTCGTTTTCACTCAATATCCTGTTAATCTTGAGTACCTATAGAGTAGTACTACATCCTTCATAACTCCAAAAAGGCTTTAGTTTTATTATATTCATAAGAGAAAGATAGTCCGTACCGATCTTTCCCGGAAAAACACGAACGACTGGAGGCGTGACGTGTGGGCGGAGCTAAAGAATCACGAGCACCAGTAGGCTTTGCGTTGAGAGCGTTTGGAAGCTGTGACATTACCCAGAGCCGTTGAAAAACATATTTAACGGCTCTGACATTACCTTGAGGAAAAAACCATCATCCAAAATAAACCCGGACTCTAAAAAAACTTTCCTAAACTTGTGACAAACCGGAAGGAGTATTTTTGGAACATATATCAAACGTACTTCAAACGTACAACTTAATTTTTGAAACTTTGTCCATGTTTAGCATGGAAATCCAACTCTTTAACAGTGTAAAAAACTCAGTATGCATGAAATAGCATTTCACCCCCCCTTTAAGTAAAAATCTGCCCCGTAATCATGATATGTGTGAAAATAAATAATAGTTGTTGGTGATTTAAAGCTAAAAGTGTTCATTTTAGCTGGAAGCTGCAGTGAATTGTGTGTAGGTATGTTTATAAAGTTTTGAAAATGTTGGTAAAGTCTTGTTTTTCCAATTACAACACACAAATCAAGTATTTATTCTGAGTTTGGGTGAGGACTGTATAGAAAGCAAGGCTTTGTCACAGTGGATACAGATCAACCACTAAAATTGGTGAAAAATTGAATTAATCAGAAAATTTGTCCTCCTTAAAGGATCTGTGGCGGTTATGCCTCTGACCTAATTGTTAGGTTGCCAAATAAATCAGAGTAAAATTGCTTTTAAGAGGAAAACATATTACTTTACCTCTAAAAATGCATGTGTTAAAATCCAGGCTTTAACATTTATCAGGTCCGTTTAGGATAGCTAGCAGCACTGAAGAAAAGGTTGTCTAGATTAAACTCAGCATTAATACTGCCCATCTCTCATTAAAACCTTAATCGTGTGTAAAATGAGATTGATGGAAATTTATCCAAAAGGTCAAGGAAAGGGATTTCGAACGCCTACACAGGATTTAATGGACAGGATTTTAATTTAGCCAGCTCTCCAAACACCAGAAGCTGCAAAAGATCTTACAAAACCCCTTTCCAGTGGCCGTGTCTCTCTACATGGTATGCGTGTCTCCTCCTCTTCCCTCTCATCCTCTCGTTCTCACTCCTCTGAATGTCTGATGAACAGATGAAAGGCAGGAGAGTCAGCTGGGTAGCTCTGTTTTAGTCATGAGGGCAGGAAGGGGCAGCAGATTGCTGTGCCAATAGTTCCTCAATGAAACACGAGGTCCGTGGCCTTTCCTGCCCCCTCTCAGAGTTACTTTCTTAGTTGTGCAAAGTAGATGCTCTGCATAAGATGCAGCGTATATTCCATATGGTGAGCATTGCTTATGTAAGGGATAATGTGCATTCAGCTAGTCATTATCGCAAAATAAACCCGACAGGGTGATCGGGACTTTTATTTTTTTGCGATAATGACTGGCTGAATGTACATTATCCTGCTTTTTATACAGCAACATGGCCAATAAATAAATGTACATGAACTGTTGATTTGAGATGATTAAAGTAAATCTTGTAGATTTGAAAAAAAGTGCTGTAAGAAAAAAATATTTAGTAATATTTACAGAAAACTTGGGTTTGGTGGTTATCCATACATATATATATATTTTTTAAATCATGTTCATTATCAAATATGATGCATTGCGCTTTTTAAAGAACATTTATTTGTTCATCTCTCAATCATTAATATATTGCATTGCATTACGTTTTGCCCTCATAATAAAAACTAGTGTTGATCAAACTAAGCTTTTACAGTAACTATCATCTCAATAAGAAATATTATTGGGAGATATAAAGTGACCGCTGATATTAATTTGAGTTTTTTAAAAATAAGTCTGATATACTGCTATAATGATCTCATTGATGTACATTAAAGTGGAAAGGTTTTCAGTTAAATTCATTTTAAGCAATAAAGGAGATTATACTTATTTTGTAACATTTTTGCAAAAGAAATAAAGTAAATATGTATTTTTTTTGCTTTAAATTCTCATTTAGCTTATTGTCTCTCATAACTTTCATGTTCTTTCTAGCAGTGTATTATTTAATGGCTTTAAATGGAGACTCCTGAGCATATTGTTGACTGTAAAAACTGTTATACTCACCAAATTGCAAGCAATTAGATATTTCAAACTTTGGTTGGTATGGAAATCAGAACTGGTGTGCCATGTACCAGCAGTAAACTATACACACAGGAATGTTTACAGGCAAGTTTAAGGCCAGCGTTTTGAAACGCGGGCTCCTCATCCCCAGCTCTTACAGTGAATCGAATGCATTTATTTCTCATAAGCCTGCCATGTTGCATTGAGCCCAATAAGACCAATGTGCAGTAACAGGATTAAAAAGCGCAGTGGCTGAAATTACGGCCATGCACGCACATCATCACATCACAACTGCTCCGCAAACTTGCGTTCTTTAAACTCTCCTGTGTGTCTGGCTTATTTTAAGAGCCGGGAGACCACAGAACAAAGTGTGTATAGTATTAATACCACACTCCCATCCTCTACCAAATGCATTCCTCCGCGTGTGTGTGTGCTCACCTTCTAGGTCGTGGAATATTTTGGCAGCACAGCGGAGAGAGCGATGAATGTTGTTAACCATTGAATCATACTGCAGTTTAGTAGCTCGCCTCCGCACGGCACACAGAGGTATGGAGCAAAGCGCCTGCTGTTTTAAAGGTTCATTTCACATCTCCTCCTGAGCGAGGCGGCTTAGTAGCCCGGCCGTTGATTGATTGTTGAGACCATTGATCTAATTTTGAAGCCTTTTGAATTTCGTCTCCCCTGTCCCTCCTCTTTGTAAGGAGTTGAATAAACCTAATTTCCCCACGCCACATGCAGAGGCAGTTCAGCCTGAGTGGGGAAAACAGAGGGAATAAATAAATAAAGAAATCCCCAGAACCAGGCCCTTCACAGCAGAGTGGGATTTTTATAGACTGGATCAATTAAATTTGTCTTATTTGGAACGGTGGGGCTCCGTAACTCGATAAGAGGTAATGCTGTTGAAAATGCCTCTCGCTGGGCAGCCATTAGGCGGGAGAATGTTACTGTGGGAGTATTAACATGCAAGGATTATACAGAAACAAGCTGGTCTGAACCAATTCGAATCAGGAATGAAGAGGGCATTTGCGCAGCGAGAGGCCCGGGTTGCTCCGGCATGCTGCGGGGTCAGATAGAGAAAGATGGAGAGCTGGAGATGCAGGAGATGGGGGAAAGGGGGCGGGAAGTGTGAGCAAGGGATCGGTGCTTTTCTTCCTCCCCCTGTCTGTGTACATCTCCTGCCCCCTGTGGACTGGTGAAGAGGTCTGAGGAAGAGTAGTGTATATCGCAGTGTGGCGCTCACTCTACAAATCCTTCTTTCCTTCGTTACATATTTTTATTTCTGTGTTTTTCTTTTTTCTGTGACCGTTTACTCTCCCTCACATTGTTAACCCCAATCCCCCCACCACCCCACCCCACCCCATACACAAAGCTAACATTTGGAATAATGTGCCTGCTGCTCCTTTCCATACCATGCAAGTACAGAAAAATATACTGTATTTTCTGAAAAATAGAAGCCTTAAGCTTCAGAAAATTACGAATATAGTGAACATTTGAAATTTCTGTGTAGTGCTAGTCGTATGAATTTTTTGGATTTTGACAATGCTACAATCCCCTCGCTACAATGGCATGCACACAAGAGCTTAAACATTTGAATTTTATTTTATTTATTTAATTTTAAAAGTTTTTTTTTATAGTGTATGCGCATGCTGTTTCAATTACAATTTGAATAAATTGCATTTGTTTCTCTTTTTTTTTCTTCTTCTATTTTTTCATTGCTGTTCTGTTCAGAACAAATGCAAAACAGCCGTTGACTGAGGGAAACCAAAATACATGTTTATACTATTTATAATGTATTTTCAGCCCTCATTGTATTCTGGTCATTTTGAGTCTGAAATGTTTTTTTTTTTTTTTTTTTTTCTGGAAAATTCTAGTTAAATTTGTAGTACCTTGATATTTTATTTATTTATTTATTTTTTTACCAAAAATTGGATTCAGTCTTTTTATCAGTTTGTTTTCTTTCAATTAGCACAGGTTTTGTATTTCTTTTTGGAACTGATTGATTGTAGGCTTTATCGATTTGAACTTACACACCTCAGTTTTTGAGTGAACATTGCCAAAATAATCCAAAGATAATGCTTTTTTTTTCACTCAAAAACTGAGATGGTCAGGATGTCAGTGATCGACTTTGTGGTTGTTTTGCCTCTGACCTCCGGCAATATGTCTTGGACACTCGGTAAACTGTCAACTGATCACCACCTGGTGGTGAGTTGGATCCGATGGCGGGGGCGGAAGCTGGGCAGACCTGGTGGACCCAAACGTATTGTGAGGGTCTGTTGGGAATGTTTGGCTAAGCACCCTGTCAGAGAGATTTTCAATTCCCTCCTCCGGCAGAGCTTCTGACGGAGGCTGGAGACATTGAATCCGAGTGGACCATGTTTTTCGCCTCCATTGTCAATGCGACCACTCAGAGCTGTGGCCGTAAGGTCTCTGGTGCCTGTCGAGGTGGCAATCCCTGAACCCGGTGGTGGACACCAGAAGTAAGGGATTCTGTCAAGCTGAAGGAGTCCTACCAGGCCTGGCTGGCTTGCAGGACTCCTGAGGCAGCTGATGGGTACCGACCAGCAGGCCAAACAGGCTGCAGCTCGGTTGGTTGTGGAGGCAAAAACTTGAGTTTGGTGAGGCCATGGAGAAAGACTATCGGTTGGCCTCGAAGAGATTGTGGCAAACCATACGGTGCCTCAGAAAAGGAGAAGCAGTGCCCTGCCAACACTGTTTACAGTGCAGGTGGGCAACTGTTGACCTCAACTGGGGATAACGTTGGACGGTGGAAGGAATACTTCAAGGATCTCCGCAACTCCACCTACATGTCTTCCGTGGAGGAAGCAGAGGCTGAGGGCTCAGAGATGGACTAGTCCACCAACCAAGCTGAAGTCACCGAGGTAGCTAAGAAGCTTTTTGGTGGCAAAGCACCAGGGGTGGATGAGATCCACCCTTAGTACCTCAAGTCCCTGGATGTTGTGTGGCTGTCTTGTGTGACACGTCTCTGCAGCATAGCGTGGCGGCCAGGGACAGTGCCTCTGGAATTGCAGACAGGGGTCGTGGTCCCTCTTTTCAAGAAAGGGGACCGGAGGTTGTGTTCCAACTACAGAGGAATCACACTCCTCAGCCATCCTGGTAAAGTCTATGCCAGGGTACTGGAGAGGAGAATTCGTCTGATAGTCGAACCTTCGATTCAGGAGGAACAATGCAGTTTTCGTCCCGGTTGTGGAACACTGGACCAGCTTTATAACCTCACCAGGGTGTTGGAGGGCTCATTGGAGTTTGCCCAGCCAGTACACATGTGTTTTGTGGATCTGGAGAAGGCATTCGAGTGTGTTCCTCGTGGGGGGTACTTCAGGAGTATTGGGTACGGGGCCCTCTGTTAAGGGCTGCCTGTCCCTGTATGACCGGAGCAGGAGTTAGGTTCGCATAGCCGGCTTGAAGTCAGACTTGTTCCCGGTGCATGTTGGACTCCAGCAGGGCTGGCCTTTATCACCGGTCCTGTTCATTATTTTTATGGACAGGATTTCTAGGCACAGCCAGGGGCCAGAGGGTGTCCGGTTTGGGGACCACGTGATTTCGTCTCTGCTTTTTGCAGATGATGTTGTCATGTTGGCTTCTGTCCCCTTCAGATTGGTGGAGAGCTCCTGCTTCAAATGGAGGAGTTCAAGTATCTTTGGGTCTTGTTCACGAGTGAGGGAAGGATGTAGCGGGAGATTGACAGGCGGATAGGTGCAGCTTCTGCAGTGATGCGATCGATGTACCTGTCTGTCTGTGGTGAAGAAGGAGCTGAGTTGCAAGGTGAAGCTCTCAATTTACCAGTCAATCTATGTTCCTACTCTCACCTATGGTCATGAGCTGTGGGTCATGACCGAAAGGATAAGATTCCGGATACAGTTGGCTGAAATTAGCTTTCTCCGCAGGGTGGTTGGGTGCTCCCTTAAAGATAGGGTGAGGTGCTCTGCCACTCGGGAGGAGCCCATAGTAGAGCCGCTGCTCCTCGACATCGAGAGGAGCCAGCTGAGGTAGCTCGGGCATCTGTTCTGGATGCCTCCTGGACGCCTTCCTGGGAAGGTGTTCTGGGCACGTCCCACCAGGAGGAGGCCCCGGGGAACACCGAGGACACGCTGGAGGGACTATGTCTCTCGGATGGCCTGGGAATGCTTCTGTATCCCCCTGGAAGAGCTGAAGGAAGTGTCTAAGGAGAGGGAAGTCTGGGCATGTCTGCTTAGACTGCTGCCCCCGCGATCCGGTCCCGGATAAGCGGAAGAAGATGGATAGATGGATGGATGGAAACTGAGATGTATAAGCTCAGATCAATGAGGCTTACAACCAATCAGTTCCAAAAATAAAACTTGTGGAAATTGAAAGAAATTAGATGACAAAAAGCATGAAGGTAGGTAATGTTGAACAAGCAGCCATTACAAGCAAAAGACAGGCATTTTTCACTAGGAACACCAATTTAGGTAAAGGATTTTCAGTAAAACACAAGGTTTAATACTCATTAAATCACATTTATATTTGTGTATTGTGATACTGGCATGTTTGAAGCAAGTGATGACAACGACACAAGTTCTCGGGTCCTAAGTGAGTCTTCAATAAAAAAATACACATGTTAATTTTTGGTATAGCTTGAGAAAAATGTGTGCATGTGTCAGATGGAACACATTTATGCTTCTTTATTGTCATTTTCAGATCTTGACAGCCTCTTATCATTTTTTTGTGCAAAAGAGCAGTGTGAACATCCTGACTAATATTTCTCTGTGGAAAAAAGAGTATCTGGTTTGGAAGAAGATATGCAAATGATGGCATAATATCAATTGTTGGCTAAAATATTCCTATAATATTTCCATGTTTTGTTTTTTGAAAGAAAATTAATGAGAATTTGACACAGGAGGATGCTTTCTTCACTTTTAAAAAAGTATCTTTGTAAATCTTTGTAAATTTTTTTGAATTAGGTTAGTTCACACCTTTAAAAATATAGTTTTTCAGTTCTAGCACTAGTTAACTCTGATAATCTTTTTTTTATATCATTGCATCAACACAAAAATCTTTGTTGTTGCTTTTAAATGAACTCCTTTCATGTATGTTTTTAGTGTTCAAATCTTGTGTGAAAAGGTGAACAACTTTTTCTACTTTAGTTACAACCATCCCTTATGCCCTCAATTTCTCCACCACCCTCTTCAAACACAATTGCCCCTATTTGATCATCCTTCTATTATGAGTATGTGTGTGTTGTACTGTCTGTCTTAGTACATTAGCGAGTACAGGCTTGTCGTTTAATAAGTATTAAAATGGGCAGAGACGCAAGGCTGCCTGAGGACTTGTAACAGGGTCGCTCATGCCATCAGCCCCTCCTCTGACGAAATTACCCACTCTTGTTTAATTGGGATTGCTAGCTTCTCTGCTTGATTGCTCATGTCCACATTGGCATGAAGTGGCAGGGCAGCGTTCCAGTAAAGCTGTGACTATAGCTGGTGCCACGCTCACTTACTCAGTTCCCCCCACCCATCTCACGCTCCGCTTCCAGCCGATTACATAATCCACTAATACAAATTTGCCCTGACTAATTAGCATCATCAGCTTGTGGCATAATTTGATCGGACGAGCCATGTTTCTCTTATTCTTCGCTGCGCTACATTGTGCCGTGCCGTGCCGTGCGTGGTGTGTGGTCTGGGCATGGCTTCAGTATTTCCTCTGCCGGGTGGCTGGTTACACTCCACGACCTACTACTTGAGGTGGGGAAAGAGGAGAAAGTATATCCTAATTTGCAGAAAATAAAATAGTTTGACAAGCATTAATTGACAGAATTGTCACAACTTTGTAAATTTATTTAAATATATATATATTTGCTCATAATAACTGCGAACACACTACAGTTTATATTTATATACACATACACTTATTTATCTAACACACATACTTAGTATACACTTAAATTTTGCACATAATATACATGTACATACATAACTGCTTTTTTTAATATACCTGCCTATAATTGTCAATTTGTATATTGTCATTCACTACTTATCTACTTATTTGTATTTTTGATTCTTTTATTATGTGTTTATGTTCTGTCGCTGTCATTCTGTTGTACTGCGGAGCTTCTGTCACGAAAACAAATTCTTCGTATGTGTAAACATACCTGGCAATAAAGCTCATTCTGATTCTGATTCTGATTTTATATATATATACAGTGTATAGTGTACAGTGCATAAGTATTCCTACCCTTAACTAAATATTTAGTTATCACCTTTATAGTCTCATGTTTGTGTATGATGCGACAAGCATCATCATTTGGCAATTATCTGTATAGTAGATAGTTAAAAATAAATAAATAATTTAAAAATAGAATTTATTTACACTTTGATCAGTTAAAATGTATCATTTTATTTATTTATTTATAAAACAACAACGAATGAATTAATGAATGAAATAATGAAGTATGAAATATTGAATGATGCTTTCCATTATGTTATTCTTCCAGAATGGCTGATTTTTAATGTCTGTCAATGAAGAAAGATACCTTTTGAAGACAAATAAGTATCAAAGAAGCCACATAAAAAGTAATCCTGTGGTTCTTTTGCATGTTCAAAGTTTCTTAAAGTTGCACAATTACCTTTGCATAAGGAATGGGCCAAAAACTTTGGGTTTGTAACTGTGAGTAAATGATTTTTCGGTGTGCTATCCCTTTAATGAATGCCAAGCTTTAGAAATATTGATTTGTTAACCTTCAGAGTGTTGCGACAGTGTGTAATGGCATGATTAGCGGTTAATGAATGTCTGGGGAATTCTGCTGAGCAGCTAGTTGGTTTTTTGGAAATTTGAGATTTTGACCCTTATGTTTTTATCAGGTCAGTCTACATCATTCTGTCTGGGCTACCCTTCCTCTGCCCTCTTTGTTCTCCTCTCTCAGAGGGACTTCAGTAGTTCAGTCTGTGCTGTGTGAAAAGGACTCTAGCATCAGTAGCACTGAGGTGCCCGCCAGCCCGGCTCAGACAGGCTGGAGTGTGATGAGATCAGACGAGTGTGAGTGTGTGATGGTGGCAGGTTCAGTGAGCATGGCGTTTCCCATTGTTGTCTCGGGGTCTGCAGGCTAATCAGGACAGTGTCACTATATGAAATGGGGATGACAATTGGATTTACACACAAAGCAGGGCATAGGAATATCTAATGCGATCATTAGCGAGGACATGAGTTCATGGGGGAGAAAGTGAAGAAATTAAGTTTGAGTGCATCCAATTTAGCTTGATTGCACGCATTAATTTACATTCGATTATGCTGATACTGACAGGCTCCTAAATGCAAGCTGAGTGTTTTGCCTGTGCTGGGAAGTGTAATACCTTTAGATAAATGACGTGACTTCTAATTTGACATCTTTCCAAACTATCTTCCAAGTGCTTGTTTTACTTCTTACCCAACCCAAGATTGTTTTTTCATTGCTTGGGAGACTAAACTGAGTTCTTGATTATTTTTCTTCTAAATTTCATGATCAACTTTGTCACAGTCACAGGTGTTTCACATAAATATTGGCAGGGAAAAATAAAGATAAATAAATAAATGAGACAATTGTTGACAATAACTGTTAATTTAATTAACATTAGTTAATGCATTAGGTTTTATGAACTAAAAAAACAATACTTATCACAATACTATTTAATAATGTATATGTTTATATAAATACATTATATTATTTCTAGTTCTCTGAATTGACAATGTATTAGTAGCAAACATAAATTAACATTGCCAAATTTGTGTTTGTAAATTAAAGTAGATAAAAAATGCTGTTTATTCGTTATACCAAATGCATGAACTAATTCTAACGTTTAACACAATGTTTGACACAGAGACTTTTCCCCTTTTAATTTTTATATCTAGGATAAATAGTTGTGATATTAAAGACATTCCTTAAAAAAAAAAAATACAAATAATAATAATAATAATAATAATATATATAGATATATTACTAGTAAAGACCAAAAGTTTAGACACACCTTCTCATTCAAAGAGTTTTCTTTATTTTCATGACTATGGAAATTGTAGAGTCACACTGAAGGCATCAAGGGCTATTTGACCAAGAAGGAGAGTGATGGGGTGCTGCGACAGATGACCTGGCCTCCACAGTCACCGGACCTGACCCCAATCGAGATGGTTTAGGGGTGAGCTGGACCGCAGACAGAAGGCAAAAGTGATAAGCATCTCTCGGGGAACTCCTTCAAGACTGTTGGAAGACTGTTGAAGCTCATCAAGAGAATGCCAAGAGTGTGCAAAGCAGTAATCAAAGCAAAAGGTGGCTACTTTGAAGAACCTAGACTATGACATATTTTCAGTTGTTTCACACTTTTTTGTTATGTATATAATTCCATATATAATTCCAGATGTGTTAATTCATAGTTTTGATGCCTTCAGTGTGAATCTACTATTTTCATAGTCACGAAAGTAAAGAAAACATTTATATATATATATATATATATATATATATATATATATATATATATATATATATATATATATATATATATATGCTCCCTTGTGAAAAGAAGCAGGCATACATTAAAATAATTGCATATGAAATGAATGTGATATATTTTAAATTCAAATTAAACATAACTAAACTTTAGAGGGCTCTGCACCTTAGTACATATTTGTATGTCATTTCATAATGATTATTATTGTATGTCTATTATTGTATGTACTGCCGAATGTACTGACAAAACATTCATTGTAAACTAAAAAAATATTTCTGTCATTTCTGTTGAAGCCTATATTTAATTTATATGTAATTATTTGTATTTGCCTTTTGAAATAATGAAGTTGTAATTTGGTAAACTGAATATGCACAGTATTTCAACAGTTAAATTTCTAATTATAATCAACTTTAAATATGCTTTATTATGTTAGACCATACATCAATGTGTTCTTCTTTAAAGCATGACAAAATGTAATTAATAATGATTAAAAATAGATTTAAGCAAAACTTAATTGGACGTTATTAGAAAGTACACTTCCCTTCCAAGGGAACTTCAAACTGTGTCCTCTAGTTGTCGCTATGGGGAATGCATTCAGCATGACTGGTGTCTAAAGCATACATCAAAACACGACAATAATATTGGCTGGTGACTGTCACGGTTCATGAATTCACTCTCTCTCTCTCGTCTAGCATGTTGTTATGTGTGTGTCTATGGGAGTGGTCACTGATCAGCGATGATCAGCAGCGCCAGTTGGTTCCTATTGTTTGTGGCCTATATAAGTTCAGTAACTGGTGTTTCATGTTGTCAGATCGTTGTTTCTCCCCGGTGTGCTCCCATACCTGTTTCCTGTGTCCAAGTTCCTGCCTGAATCTTCCTGTGTCGTCATCCTTCTTGGATCTTCACCTTTCTCTGGATTACCGTTCACCTTCACGAGGATTGCACACTCACCGGGATTCGAGGGATCATCACCGAAGCAAGCACCATCATGGTTGCCCACTGAGGTCCCTGTGTCACTGTGCCATCAGCCTTGTGTCTGCCCCTGTGTTACCCTGTTTATTGACTGTGATTTTCTGACTTCTTGAGCTTGGTCAATAAACACGCCTTGTCATCCTGTCTCTGTGTTACGTAACAGTGACAGCTTCCGAAGGCATCTCCCAGTTTGACCACAGTTTAAAAGGGCGCCGGGAGAACACATCATCCTCTTCTCCGTCTTTTAGGACTGGTTTGTTTGAAGCTTGCATTTCCAGTAAGAACAATTATTCTTCTTTACAATGGCAAGAGTAGTCGTTGGCGCCGATACATGATGGCTGCTTCCGCGACGTGCTCTGCAGTTGTTTTTGTGGTTTTGTTAGTTGTTTTTGTTAGATTCTGTCACTTTACAAAAACTCGCTGATCAGATCACAGAGACAGATCAACATCACCCGGACTCCATTTTAATAATTCTTGGGGACTTTACTAAAGCCAATCTGTCCCGTGAACTGCCAAAATACAGACAGCATGTTACATATCCCACAAGAGACAGTAATATATTGGATCACTGTTAATCCTGTGCTGACCAGCTGGCCCCTGTCTTCACAAAGATCTTTTATTGAGCTGTGCAAAGTCCCTTCATGGGACTGCATTATGTTCTTCAACACCTAGACAGACCAGGGACTTATGTGAGGATCCTGTTTGTGGACTTCAGCTCGGTCTTTAACATGATCATCCCAAACCTCCTCTCCGTGCCCATCTCCATCTGTCAGTGGATCAACAGCTTCCTGGCAGACAGGCAGCAGCTAGTGAGGCTGGGAAAATACACATCCAGCACCCGTACAATCAGCACCGGAGCTCCCCAGGGCTGTGTTCTCTCCCCACTGCTCTTCTCCCTGTACACTAACGATTGCAAATCTAAGGACCCCTCTGTCAAGCTCCTGAAGTTTGCAGACGACACCACACTCATCTGCCTCATTCAGGACGGTGACGAGTCTGCTTACAGACAAGAGGTTAAAGAGCTGGCTGTCTGGTGCACTCTCAACAACCTGGAGCTGAACACGCTCAAAACAGTGGAGATGATAGTGGACTTCAGGAGAAACTCCCTGCTCTCCCCCCGCTCACCATCAGGAACAGCACTGTGACTGCAGTGGAGTCATTCAGGTTCGTGGGCACCACTATCTCTCAGGACCTGAAGTGGGACATTCACATTGACTCCATTCTGAAAAAGGCAAAGCAAAGGTTGTACTTTCTTCACCAGCTGAGGAAGTTTAACCTGCCAGAGGAGCTGCTGAAACAGTTTTACTCCACCATCATCGAATCCATCCTCTGCACTTCAGTAACTGTCTGGCTCAACTCAGCTTCTAAATCTGACCTCAGAAGACTACAGAGGGTAGTTCGGACTGCTGAGCAAATCATCGGTTCAACCCTCCCGTCTATTCAAGAGCACTGAGCACCAGAATGACCAGACACAGGAAAAGTTTCTTACCTCAGGCAATCCATCTAATGAACAATTTATAAAAACTGTGGAACACACTACACTATTTATATTATATATACATACACTTATTTATCTAACACCATCCTTACTGTACACTTAAATTTTTTGCACGTAATATACCTGTACATACATAATGCTCATTGTAATATACCTGCCATACACTGTAAATTTGTATATTTTCGTTCCTTGTCTGCCTATTTGTATTTTTTACATTTTTTATTCCATTTTGTGTTTTTTGTTCTGTCACTGTCATTAGGTTCCACTGCGGAGATTCTGTCACGAAAACAAATTCCTCGTATGTGTGAACATACCTGGCAATAAAGCTCATTCTGATTCTGAAGAACTAGTAAGGCATTTAAAAATGGTGTGGATCCATGTCCTTGTTATTTGATACTTGATGACACACACAATCTTTGCGTCTTTTGTTTGGGTGAAGAGATCATGCAAAATGTCCTCAAGGGGGCCATTTGTGTGCACTGTGAGCTTTTTACTATAAAAGGGCTCCATTCTCTTTTGTCTCTCTTTTTGAGGAAAGAGAGACAACCATCAGCTCCCCGTAGTTCAGGACCCTCCACTGCTGAGGTTATGGACGAGCGTTTGTACCTCAACGAGGATTTTCTGAAAATTGAGAAAACTTGGAAAAATAAATTTTTGTCTCGTATCCATATTCCAGATTCAAGCATAGTAGTTATGTAAACATTGAGGGGATGCGTGAGAATGGTTATGAGAAGATGCTCAATGTTAAAGAGACACTAGGCTGCTATCTATCTATGGGGAAGACATCTTCTCTTAAGGCTCCCTCCCTTCTGTCCAAACCCCTTTAGGCAATAACTTGTTTGAATGGCAGGGCATACGCGGCAACAGGTAAGGCTGCAACCTTATTGCATACCATGATGGTGCTTCAGGCTTATTAGGCTGATCTGCTGAAAGACCTGGATAAAGTTCAGGGTCTATCCCCTGTTGAGGTTGCTGAGTTGCGTCTTACCACAGATCTTGCTCTCAATGCCACTAAGCATGGTGGTTACGGAGAGACATCTGTGGGTGAACCTGGTGGATATCAGTTTGAAAGAGAAGGGATTCATTTTTGATGTGCCAGCTTACCCTTCTGTGCATTTGGCACTTCCATAGAGATGGTGGTTGAGAAATTTAAGAATAGCCAAGATGTGCATGGCTGCCTTTAAATTCTTTATTTCACGAAGGTCCAGGTCGGAGCCCAAACAACAAAGGGCTCCTGGTTTGTCTCAATCTAAGGATCAAAGGCAGGTTCAGAAGACTCGTGAAAAGGAGTGTGGGTCTAAGGGTGACAGGCAAGATTTGAGGGAGGTGATCCAGACTAGGTGTTCTCAATGCTCTCGTCTGGACCAGAGTAAAACCTGATAAATCTACTCACCTCCCTCAGAGAATATAACATCTGCGCTTATTTCTCCCCTTCATTTTCTTAGAAATCTTCCCTCCTGACTGATGTTAGCTGGGACCATCCTGCACTTGTATTGCGGTCTCTTATGCTGGGACTTTGATGTTTTGGCTAGTTTCTATGTCTCATAAGACTACCTTCTGATGGTCTGGAACACATTGCTCTTCAGACTTCACCTCCTGCCTATATCCATGAGCCTAAGTCATGCGCGAAAGCCATGATTGATGAGTACAACCCATTTCATCTACTCTAGTCTTTGTTTATTCAATTCTAGACATTTTCTGACTTTTTAGGTTTGCACTACTAATCTCTCACCCTGAGGGGTCTCCTGAGATTTGAGTCTTTCCTTAACCATCATGCACATTCTCTGAGCTAGAGCTCCAACTCTTTAACACTGCTGGAGCTCAACACTCCATGGATGGTCAGGCCTACAGTTCCTCCCTGTCATACTGCCCTTATAGTTCAACCAGTAATCATCCTTCCATGGAGTGGGCTTGAGTACATTACGTTCCTTGAGATACGAAGGATTTGTGTTTCTGCGGAAACCCCTCATGTATGCTTCTGCTGTGAGGAGCAGTAAGGTCTGTATGCATGAATGGTTATTGGGTCCCACTATTTCTTCAGATCCTCCTTCTGGTCAAGCTGAAAAGTGCTTCACTCACTGTGAGGGTTAGCTATGAGTCGCTCCCAGCATGTGCTGTAAGAGGCACTGCTACTGAAAAAAACTATTTGCAACCAGTTTTAGGCCCGTCTTTGTCAACTCCTTGGTCAGTTGCCTTTATTTGGCTGTTTGGTCTCTGTTGAACTTTGATACTATTTTTGTAAGTAGGAACTGATTGGTATTTTGACTCTATTGCTTGTTATGATGTGTATTTGGATTCTCCTTGTAACTCTGTTTGCCTGATCTTGTAAATAATTGTATATTATTGTAAATATAGAGGGTTGGGAGGAAGTAAGGAGTTTGACGCCATGGCTGTGCTCCCCTCACTAAGAAAGGGTCCCTTTGAGCTCACCAGTCCACGGCATACTGAGTGAGTCCTCCCCTCGACTTGAGTTAGGTCCTCTGACCGTGGACTATTGATAATTCTGATCGAGGTGGGTTCATCTCTCTTCTTGTTAGGGGTAGAATCCTCCACTCCGTAGCAGTGACATCAGGTGGTTGGGCCACTTGCTGCCTCCCTGATAAGCTGCCTCTATTTGGGTCAAACCAGGTAGTGCTCCCTTCACCTTTGAGGTTTGTCTCTGAGCCTGCTGCTCATTGAGCATCTGTGGACTTCTCTCATCCAGTCCTCCACTAGTTTGAGCTCCATTGAGTAACAGGCTCAGGTTGTTTGGCCTCTCTCTAGCACCCTGTTGTGGGTCAAGCTTAGCAGTGTACTTGGGCATTTCATATGAGCATGCCCCTATCTATCTAAGTGTCAGAATCCCCCTTCTATTTTTGAAGTTGGGCCTCCGCTCTTTTGAGTTCTGGATAGCAATCATGCCAGGCAGTTGGGCCATCTCCTGCCTCCCTGGCGGTTTGCTTGTTAAGGGATCTAGCTGTGCTCCCCTCACAATGAAGGGCCTCTTGCAAGTGCACCACTCCCTTCTGGGCATCTGTGAGCAGTCTGTACTATGAGTGGACAACAGTCACATGCATGTAGGGCTCCTAGGCTGGTTTAATACAGCTTTGGTTACCCATTAAGCAACAGTTTTTCTAAATCATTGCTATGGTAAGTGTACATGCCTAGCTTCTGTGTACTTTCTAAAATCCACATTGTGATAACTCTGTACACTAAGCATTCTGCACACTTTCTAAAATCCTGTATGGTAAGGGTTATGCAGGGTGTTGCAACTTAAGATCTTTTGAGTCAGGGAGGCACTTGAGGTAGCCCCTCTGGGTGGCAGACCAGGGTCTGGTTTGGTTTTTAGACACCTGGCTGTATCCCCTTAAAGAAATCCCAAGCCTTGAGCTCGGCCCTAGGCTTGGGCTTCCTAGCCAAGCTCTTCACAGGTAAGTACTTTTAGGGTATGCAGCACAGGCCCTTGGCCGAAGGGGGTAATGCCACTGACATCTTTGGGGCAACTCCCATGGCTATGGTAGAGTTGGTATTTAGTGCTTGCCGTGGTTTCTGGAATGCACTCCACTCAGCATGGTGGCATGGGTATACCATTCCCCATTCCGACCTCTAGAGGATGCAGTTTGAAGCTCCCTAGGAAGGGATCGTCTCAGTTTACGCATGTAACCATGGTTCCCTGAGAAGGGAATGAGACACTGTGGATGATTTGTTCTCCCAGCGTACTTTTATACTGTGGTCACGCTGGGTGATGACATCAAAGGCTGTCCCCGGGACAATGTTATTTTTGTGTTTAGATGTATGCTTCAGACTCCAGCCATGCTGAAGGCGTTCCACACAGTGACGTCTAGAGGACGCAGTGTTTTGTTCCCTTCTTACATACATAACCTTAGATGTTTTTTATTATATTTTATTATTTTACTTGTAAATTGTCTCTTTATAACTCTTTTAAGTAAATTAAATGCACACACTGAAGAATCTCAACAAATTAGAATACTTCATAAAACCAATAAAGAAATTTTTTAGAGAATTGTTGGCCTTCTGGAATGTATGTTAATTGACTGTACATGTACTTAATACACGGTAGGGGTTCCGGCGTGGCATGAAGGTGATCAGTTTGTGGCACTGTGGATGCCCAGGTTTCTATGACAATGGACTTCAGCTCATCTGCGTTTTTTTGGTCTCTTGTTTCTAATTTTCCTCTTGAGAATACCCCAGAGATTCTGTATAGGGTTCAGTTCTGGTGAGTTTGCTGGCCAGTCAAGCACACCAACACCATGGTCATCTTCAAAATTCAAAGTCAACAGAAGGAGGCATGAAGTGCTCCAAAATATTTTGGTAAATGGGTGAAGTGACTTTGGTTTTTCAAAAAACACATTGGATCAAAACTAGCAGATGACATTGCACCCCAAATCATCACAGACTGTGGAAACTTAACTCTGGACTTCAAGCAACTTGGGCTATGAGCTTCTCCCCACTGCATCAAGGCTCTAGGACCTTGGTTTCCATATGAAATACAAAACTTGCTCTCATCTGAAAAGAGGACTTTGGACCACTGGGCAACAGTCCAGTTCTTCTTCTCCTTAGCCAAGGTAAGACGCCTCTGACGTTGTTTGTGGTTCAGGAGTGGCTTAACAAGAGGAATACAACAACTGTAGCCAAATTCCTTGACACGTCTGTATGCCTTGTCCCCAGCCTCAGTCCATTCCTTGTGAAGTTCACTTAAATTCTTGAAGTGATTTTGCTTGAAAATCCTCGTAAGGCTGCGGTTCCCTCAGTTGGTTGTACATCTTTTTATGCCACACTTTTTCCTCCCACTCAACCGTCTATTAACATGCTTGGATACAGCGCTCTATGAACATCCAGCTTCTTTGCCATTGAATGTTTGTGGCTTACCCTCCTTGTAAAGGGTGTCAGTGATTGTCTTCTGGACAACTGTCAGATCAGCAGTCTTCCCCATGATTGTGTAGCCTAGTGAACCAAACTGAGAAACAATTTTGAAGGCTCAGGAAACCTTTGCAGGTGTTTTAAATTGATTAACTGATTGGTATGTCACCATATTCTAATATGTTGAGATAGTGAATTGGTGGGTTTTTGTTAAATGTGAGACAAACTCATCACAATTAAAATAACCAAAGACTTAAACTACTTCAGACTGTGTGCACTGAATTTTTTTCAATACACAAGTTTCACAATTTGAGTTGAATTACTGAAATAAAATAACTTTTCCACGACATTCTAATTTATTGAGATGCACCTATACACTTAGGTGGCTTTAGTTCATTAATATATTATCTGCTAGTACGATTAAACACTTCTTTTTCACAAGGGATTTCATACTTTCTGCAGTTTATTTTTTACTGAAACCCTCTCGAGCCATATGTATACAGAATAACAACAATGTCTGACATGTTATTTCAGCAGAAATCAGTGCGGGTTTCACAGCGTGTCCTGTGCTGGTGGTTTGTGTACACACTGCCCTTATATCTCAGCAGCAACAGTTCGGGATTTGTGTTGGGACAGCAAGCAGCAGTCTGGGAGAGTGAGAGTGAAATTAGAGGAGGAGAGATGTGAAATATTAATGGTCTCTCTCTGTGTCCATCGCAAGCCCATTCATTATTCATCCCACCTTGAAGGTAGAATTGCTGCCCTCTCATGCAGGGTCCTGCCCACTCATGTGTTTGCTCTTTCTGGGCCGCTGGAGTCTTTGTGTAGCTCTACTGACATTTGGCTCTGCTCTGGCTTCGGTCATTCGCATGCAGCCGCTTTCTATTTCTGACTTATTTTTTCATTTTGAAAAACAGTCAACAGTCACCTGAGTGGTAAAGATGGATGCTGTCTGTGAGTGTGGATCTGTATTTGAAACCATGAAATTAGGGGTGACCTTTTGGATTCCTGATCTTAGAGAACACAAACAGCATTAATATTCTGTCTTCTGTCATGCAGTAATTTTTCTCAGATATTTGTAAAACTATAAATATACCCATAGAAATAACATTTATAGGCTCAGACCCCACTCTATGGGTTTTTACTGGGGTCTGAAAGTCTGAGACCACTAGTAAAAATACCATTATTTCTCTTATATTTTTCATCTGTCTGTCTGCGTGTCTGTCTGTCTGTCAGAAAAAAATAAAATACAATTAGTTATATTAGTTATTATTAAATATTATTGCATTTTTAAATACTTGCTTGTCTAACCACTAGTGAGAATAAATGTTATATGATAATATAGATATATGATATACTATATATCACAGGTTGCGTTAGACTTTAACATTGTCCATCATTTTGACAGGCAGGGTCGTAAAACTCTGTCATAATCTATTATTAACTGTCCTATTTTAATTATAACACATTTAATTGCTTTTTTTGTTCACATTTTCATTTTTAATAATGAACCTTCAGGATGAGCATATAGGCTTATGAATTTATTTATTCATGAAGAGAACAGGTGATCAAAGACTGTGTGCCACTTTTCATGTTCAACACCCACACCACGCAGTGACAGCAGAGGCCACTAAAAACAACAAAACATGATAGGTAAAATAAAATAAAATAAATTGGTGAAATAAACAAACAAACAAATAAAAGCGATTACCGCTTTGGTGAAAGCTGTCATTTTTGTTTAATGCGACATTTGTTATATATAAATATGTGTATGTGTGTGTAATTTTACAAATTATCTTTAAAATACATTTAATTAGGGCAGCCATTTTAACACGTTAACTTCATTAATTAGTTTTAATGTGATAAAAATATTTTAATGGTGTTAATGCACTGGCTCCACCCCCAGACCGGTATGTTATCTTACATTTTACAGTCAGTGTTAACAAGTCTGCGGTTTTCCAGCGGAATTCGACTACTTTAATACTGTTGCCAACATGGGTTGTTTTTCATGTCTGCAGGTTGAATCAACCCCAGTAACGTAATACTTAGCCCCTGGAATGCAAATATTTTGTTCAGGGGTGCCCTGCTGAAAAACATGAATTTCACTGCCTGAAAATCTATTTTTACCTTGGGACCCCCTCAGAACGTGACTGGGCTACATTTGGGATATTTTTGAGTAGCAATTGGGCGGGTTTTGTTGTGAAAACCTGGCAATCCTGCTCACAGTTGACTGCTGACAAATAAGATGCAAGGCAACAACTTCATAAATGCAGTTATGCCCTAAAATTCAAGATATTGTGGAAAAAAATGCCCCTGTATGAGTTTTTGTTGCATTTATATAACATGATAAGCGATATCACACCAGCAGTGAGAGCAATATCACACAAGTGCTGTTTATGTCTAAATAGCATGGGTGCAAATGTGTTAGTTAATGTGAAGTTAATATTATGTTATGAAAGAAATGAAAAAGAAAGAAAGCTATTTTGGTAACAAGTGAATTTCATTGCATGAACAAAAATACAGAGATATTTACCTGTTCCATAGTGTATGTTAGACTGCTGTAGCCTAAATGTGACCCTGGCCCTGGTCTTAAGTTGCTGGGGTATATTAACAGCAATAGCTAAAAATGTTGTATGGGTCAAAATTATAAAATTATTTTTAATGACAAAAATCATTAGGATATTAAAAAAAGATCATGTTCCATGCTTCATTTTCTCAGTATAATTTCACTCTTAAATGTCAGATTTTCAAACAGTTGTATCTCGATCAAATATTGTCCAATCCTAACAAACCATACATCAATGGCAAGCTTATTTATTCAGCTTTCAGATAACCCGTATAAATGGTTTTGTGGTCCAGGGTCACAAATGTTTATGTGTAATAAATTTTATGTCGAGTCAAATAAAATATTTATTTCTAATGCAACTTTTTGTAATTTCTACTTGATACTTTTTCATTTAACACAATAGTTTGAAATAATCTTTTTTTGGGTATTTACACAGCCAAATTTAGTTTGTGATTCATTAGATTAAAGGTCCCGTTTTTCGTGCTTTTTTGAAGCTTTGATTGTGTTTACAGTGTGCTATATAACATGTGTTCATGTTTCGCGTGTAGAAAAACAGTATATTTTCACACAACTCACTTATCTGTATATCGCTGTTTTCACTGTCATAAAAACGGACTGATGTCTTCCTTGTTCTATGAAGTCCCTCCTTCAGAAATACGTAACAAGTTCTGATTGTGCCAGCGGTTCCTGTGTTGTGATTCAACAGCAGCTGAGAGCAGGCTGTCCTCCTGCAAACGCAATTGGACTAGTTTTGGACTAGTTTTGAGAAGCAAGTGGGCAGGATTTGTTTTGAAAACCTGGAAATCCTGATCTGAACACACGTGCTGGAGATGTACTTATAATCACAGGAGCATTTTTACTGATGAGTTGCGCATGAAAATCGCATTCGATTTTCTTGCACAGCCCTAACATCTAGTTAACAAAAAGCTAAACAGCGTTTCACTTTGTGTAATAAGTTACAGAAACTGTTAAACACACCAACTTAAATAATAAAATACACT
Source organism: Carassius gibelio (assembly GCF_023724105.1). Taxonomy (NCBI): domain Eukaryota; kingdom Metazoa; phylum Chordata; class Actinopteri; order Cypriniformes; family Cyprinidae; genus Carassius; species Carassius gibelio. The sequence goes on along the minus strand of NC_068402.1, from coordinate 35,291,528 downwards.
TACCGGTTGTGGTCCATAAACAACGCCTTCTCCAGACAAAGAGGGAACTGCTCCATCTTTCAAGAATAATCTTTGTGCGAATCCTGCATTAAACTGATTGAGATTGAGGAAGATCGCTGTCCTCAGCAAAATGTGCTGCACATAGTTTTACATGTGGATTATAATTTTCGGGAACCGAGTTAAACATAAATTCCTCTTCTCCGTCGGAGCGCAACAAGACCACTCCCCCTTTTTGTGTACTCATGTGGGCGGAGGGTAGTCAAAAAACTGTTTTAGTGACGTCATTACTGCAGGAACTAGAGGGATGTAGTCCAAATGGGTCGTTTTTTGTAGGCGAATTCTGTTAAATCAAATATCTCGCTTGGCATTGAACTTAGAGCTTTAGGATTTTACAGATATTATTTATACTCTAACAACAACATTACACACTAACTAAAGTTTAAAACATGGGATCACAAAGAACGGGACCTTTAAATTATTTGACGCAACATGTAATTAATTAGATTAAAAAAAATTACAGACTGACAGATCTAATTTAAATAGAAAGTTTAAATTCTAATATTTCACAATATTAATGTGTCCCTGTCTTTCTTTTTAATCAAGTAAATTCAGCCTTGGTGAGCATAAGATACTTTTTTTTTGTTTTTTTACATAGATGAATCTGAAAATGTTGAATTAGGATTATACGCTCACAAGTGTCTCCACCACTGTCTGAAATTCAGTTCTGTATATTTCAGCATGTCATTTACTATATGTGATGTGGCTTTTCTGAAGCTCAGGTTTAGTGTCGCACACAAGAGTCCTGCTAAAAGGAAGCTCATCCCCTGATTTGCTATCATTCAATGTGAACGGACAAGCGGTGGTGTGGAGATCGGACCAGGTGGGTTTTGAGGCTTCAAAGTTCTCCATGTAATCCCATAGAAAAGCTGAGAGGTGCCCTGAGATGTGAAGAACATCTCTCCAGGTACTGCACACAAAGGCCTGGCTCACGGTCAGGTCTGGTTAAACGTCAGCCCCCTTTGATGCCACGCAATCCTTTTGTTAGTTTATTTGGCTGCATTTTTATGTATAATGCGTATTTGGACTGTTACTGAAAGGAAATCCTCTTGAAATAACCCTGGAGTCTGAGCGGTCTTGCTAAAGGCATCAGTCGACTCAAAGGGCTCAGCTGCCAGGTGTTCAATAACACAAGCACAGAAAGCACCAGGTCAATCTCGGGATAAATCTTGAGAGGAAAGAAAGAGCCAACGTAAGCAAAGAAGATCCTATCGAATTCATATTTTCTGAGCTGAATGGTAATATCTGATGATAGTGATCGATAGATGAACTTTCAGATAACTGGTTAGAAATGATTTAAATGCATGGAGAGCTTGCGCTGGAGATGAGAAAGCTCCTCTGAGTCCCTCTGAAGTCCTCGAGTGTGAATCTATCAAACCTCCTTTTGAGTGTGTGAATTCTAATTTCTTGCTCTCGGAAAAAAGAAAAAAAAAAAAAAAGAAAAGATAAAAAGCATGCAATTGTATCACCAGCAGCGACATTAAAATAGAAGGGACATATTTGTATGAAGTTGATTTTTTAATGAGGCTGGGACAATGACCTAAAAAAAGGTTAATTAATTAATTTATTTATTTATTAAACAAATATCATGAATTATTAAATATTATTAAGTTTCTGGGGAGTTGCATCACATGACAATTAACTTTGCCTTATTAATTAAATTATGCATATTTTAATAGACTTTTTGACCTTGACACACAGTAGGTAATATTATTGTATTTTTTTCTCTGCTTGTTGACATTGACTTTGATTTTGAAAAGACACTTAATATAAAGTTGTCCAAAAGAATAACAAGAAGAAAAAAACATAGTAATTGTAAGGTAGTAAAACCTGTTTAACTGTAAGTTCCCTTAGTCTAAATAATGAAGCACAATAATAATGACATTACATGTATTTTAAAAGCAAAATACCTTTAAATTTACAGATCTTGGAAGTGAAAAAGAAAAAGACATCTTACAATTTTGTGAAAAACTGTAAATTGACATTCCAAGAATGACAGCCCACATTTGCATTTGCATCAAGCATTTACTTAAACTGTAGCTCTTTAGTTGGCTTTGATTGCTTCTAATGTGCTCATTTGTAAGTCACTTTGGATAAAAGTGTCTGCTAAATAACTAAATGTAAGTGTATTAAATTAATTTATATTGCATTATTTTAGTATAATTTATGTTATCATGTTTTTGTGTTTGTGTCTACCTTCCACACAGGATATAAGTAATAAGACATTATGCCAAACTGCACAATTCATCCGTTCACACACATGTACAGTACAATTGGTCAGTTCAGTCAAATGTGTGACTGAACCTAAGTCTATTTGCATACTAAAAAAAAAAGTATCAGCAAACTAATGCATGATGCTCCTGCATCTCGCTGTTGCATTTCTAAAACTTGCTGGGGAGGGAAATAACTTAAGAAGATGCCTCCAATATTCCCTGTGCCTTGCTCAGAAGAAAGGCAGCTTGGATGTCAAGTTTCAAGGGTATTCTCCCTAGTGTGTAAAGTGTTGTTCTGGTAAACTAAAGTGAAGGAAACCGTTCACAGAGATGAAAGGACGCAAGGCGGTATCAAAGGGCTTGTTTCAGACCCAATATAGTCAAGCTGATTTCTGAAATTTTCTGTAATGCGACACATGAAACCGAGGAGCAGGTGATGGAGGAGATCTTTCAAATCCAACAACCCCCTGTGTCTTTGCGGGTCAGCGGGCTTGCTCTATGGGGAGGAAGCCATGTTGTACGTTGGGAGATAAAGCAAGGGTTGCGTGGAGAGCCAAGAAAGACTGTTAATGTTGAGACGTGCGGTCTGTCATAATTCTTGTACCTGGAAGCTAAGTCTCATAGAGGATTGCGTGCTTACATTTGAATGAAAATTAGAGCAATTTTAAAAAAAAATAGTCCAGAGTCGCACTAACAACGATCCGTTTTTAGGTTCTCTTTTGCTCTCATTTGCTCCCTGCCCCCCAGCATTAAGATGGATGTGTATCGTGCCTTTCCGACTTATTTGAATCCGTACCGCAGACGTCCAATTTTTATCACCTTAGAGGTGGAGATTCACAGCAGACCTGCAAATATGAAAAGTACATTTGTGCTCTATTCCGGTTTATTCCCATCTGCCCGGAGTGCCGGCAATATTAGAGAGCGCAGCAATTTTGGGCTGTATTTTCTGACCGAGCAGTTTGAATCTGGCCCATCTGCAGCCCATTAAATTATATGAAATCACTGGTATTTTTCAAATACATGCCAGGTTGAAAACTGTTAATAAATCTTGGGATGAGCAGCTCAGAGAGGAGAGAGCAGTGGTTACGTAAAAATGAGTGTTTCGTCAAAGGTGATTTCAGCCTGTCAGTGGAAATTGCTCTCGTCCAGTAATGATGAGGTAAAATGGAATGGAATTAGGGTTGAATTAGATGGGGTAGAGGACTTTTTGCTTTTGCTTGCTTATTTCAGAGGTTTTTAGGTTTCACCTGGTCGTATCTCAGCTTTTTGCAAATACTGCAAACTCGAAAAGCATCTCAGTACTTCCAGTTTGCTGTTATTTAGCGACTAGAAGAACACACTTACACGCCATCTCAAGTATTTTTTCTCAAATTTGAATGTCAGCATATTTTAATTTCTTCCCTTTCACTCCTGTCCTTTTCAAGTTTTTATTTTTATTTTTTTATTTTTTTTAAGTATAAATTCCTAAGAGTGGAAGATGTTACTGCCGGTGTCTTCTTTGCGGTTGTGTGTTCTGGTACTGTCAGCCCAGCATTCTGTCCTCCACCTGCAGAGGGCGATGTTGTCTTTAACATAAACCTGCTCAGCTCTCCATGCATACACTTGGGCTATGTTCAGAATAATGTGTGGTCATACCACCACTATTTCTGAAGTGTATAGTCTGTATGCAGTGCACAGTATGCAAAGTGTATTCATGGAATGATCGAGTACATTTGTTTACATGTGCATGTACAAGAGCAATGATTCCATCATTGGCAATGAGTTTGACTGAAAATAGCATCAGCTGCTGTCTTTAAAAAAAAAAAAAAAACATATATTTGACCACACCACCACTTGTTAAATTACTGAGGTATGGGAGCTGCTGTCATCGGACATCACCACACATTAAACAAAGTCATGTTGCATAATACTTTTTGAAATATTCATTGTTGCGTAATGTTTTCTGTTTCATATACTGTTTTAGCTTGCAGTCTAGAGTCTTCATTCATTAGAAAACTATCATTCAGTTTAAAGTGAAATGAGGGATATTCCTTTCATTATAGTATGGGTATCATGGGTATGGTACCAGTATACACCTTTTAGGGGAAAATACAATACAGCATAGTTTAAATAAAATATTACAAAATAAATGTTATTTATACAATTTAATTAAATTTTAGTTCATGTTAATTTTACTTCAAGCAATAAACATTACTATTATTATTATTATTTTAATGCTTTTCACTTGCCTCACTGGCAAGCTTGTACAAAGGTACAATCTTTGCACAATTTTATTTTTTTTCTTTCTTTTCTTTTTTTTTTGACAGTGCATGAATTAGGGAAAATCAAAGAAATTGCAATCACATAATCAGAAGAAATTGTATTGGATTGAATTGTATTGGAACATCCTAAATCTCAACTCCAGGTCAACTCCACTCCATTGAACCAATTTCCATTTTTTTTTATCAGCACATATCCATTGTATCTCTTACTGTAGTGCTATTCTCTGGGCCCATGTGTTAGATTATGAGTATGTGTTGATGAGACAGTTGATGGTGGTTCTGCTGGTCTGTAGTTTGGATGTGTGTGGAAGCTAGATGGTTAACACCCTGCCACAACACAACCTCAGGCTCTGCTCTTCTCTCTCTTTCTCCCTCGTCTGCGAAGACACTTCATCTCCTTTGACAGTCTGACCACTGCTGCCTGTTCTGATGCATTCAACATGCCTTCATTGCATCATAAATAAATCAGAGAAATTCGTTTTTTTCCTTTCTTTCGTTTCTCTGTTTTTTTTCTTCTCTGCTTCATTTATTCGGGTAGAAAGAGGCAAATGGCGTACCAACATGGTTCCTGGGTGCGCCACCTCTTCTGCTGCTACCTCTTCGACCACATTTACGTTTCAACGTTTTTACATTTATTCAGCATCCTATTATGAATAATCTGATTTAAAATTAATGACATGTATTTTACTATTTCCCAATTAATGCCTGTTTGGTTTATACAAGCAGTCTAAATGGAGGACAGAAGCAAAATGCAGCCATTTTCTTGCTCCCTCTTTCTTAGGGTGGTTGCGGTGTGATGCACATCATTACTGAAGCTGAGTAGGAGCCTCAGACGCATTCAGGGTACAGTGGAGGCTGTACGTTACAGAGAGGGAGGGGCCATCACTGATGGGTGGGGGGCAGTGAGGGGGTGCTGGAGGAGATGTCAAGACACCCCTTCTTTCTCCCTCCCCATCCTCTCCACTCCTCTGCGGGTAATCTCATACCTTGTGCTCGTCCACTGCCAACCAATTACCTGGCAAACCTGCCCTTCTCTCCGTTGCAAGCATAATGCAGTTGCATGATGGGATTTTTGTATATTGAATTCCATCTCCTGAAGAGATAAAGGGTGCAGGAACAGGGCTCTGCCACTATGTTAGATCAGTGTTTCTTGCAAACCGCTCCTCACTGACACTGATTGTGGGGAAAAGAGACATTGGGGTTGGCAGCAAAAGAACAGGAAACGATGCACAGCGCTGGCCAATTTAATTTACCATTTCTTTTTTAAACCTTACTCTATCTCAGCCTAGCTCACTTTTTCTTTAGATCTGCTAGTTGCTAATAGATTATGGTTTGTTACATCAGCAAAGACTGCAGTGATTGTGGTTTGTGTTATTTGTGTGGTGTTCCCCAAGTCTTTGTCTGAGGCCCGCTCTAGTTCTCTCCTTTTACTCTCTCCAGCACTGATTGAGTCTCTTTAATGCTACCACAGCTTGGCTGCAATGACAGTTTTGGATGAGAAAGGCTCAATAGAAGATCAGCATTTATTCAGGTTGAGCTCCTCACTCTCTCAGCCCTATTTGTAACCTGTCCAGAGCAGAGTCCCCTGCTCCCCCTCACCACATCCAGCTTGTACCATCAGTCTCTGTCTGCTCGTGGCGGGGAGGCAGTCCGCTCTCTGCCGCATACCCACACAACTCATTGGCTCTGGCAGGAGGGGATCTTAGTGATGGACCGATGTTCATATATCAAACGTGGGTTGTGTGTGACAGTCCAGTCCCCGAATGGGTGAAATAATGAGTCTAGCAAAAAATGTAACAAAGCTGAAAAATGGGATGGGTTTCTTTGACCTGCCATCACTTATCTGAAATTTTATCAGCCCTTGTAAGAAGCCGCAGAGCTTGATTGTGGGTTTGTGTGTGGCCTGATTGGTTCAGGATTGTGATTCCATGAAAAATGTTCTTCTAAAAGATTATTTGATTTCTATCTGTTTCACTGTCAGTCTTCATGCCACCACCGTCTCCACCCTCACAATGATTTGTGAGGGTCCAAAAATGGACTCTTCATCACCATTCCAAACTATACGCCAGCAGAAATTAATTAATGGCACACTAATTTGTTTCAGATGGATGGATAGGGACTTATGTAAACTCTATATCAATAGGTCTCCAGGCCTATTGAACGCGCCATTGTGAATTAGGTCAATATACAACTAGTTGGGGTATACAACATGGTTAGATGAGCTATCCATTCCTTAAATAATAAAATTAATTAACTGTTACATGGTGTAGCAAATAAAACCATATGCTATCATTGTATAGTGAGTACTTGCATGTATCATTGTATTTATAGTATGCAAAACTGACCCTGGTCCACTGAAAGAAAAGCATCTGATGAACTTGGTGAATTTTTTTTGTTTGTTTGTTTAGTTTTTTTTTTAATTATTGTTAGTAGATACAAAATTGTGACATATCTTTTCTTTATGATGTGTGGCTTTTTTTAGAAGGCAGTTTGATTTGAATTGTTCATGTCACTTCGGCAAGGGTCAGATTATTGCTCTTGTCATTTTAAAATGCCATATTTATTTACTCGCCAAACCCTTTTTTAAGTCTTATTAGTGGCTAAGTTAGTATTAATTTTGACCCTAACTTTAACATTTCTAAAATAAACACAAAAATAACATTGCAAGCATCCATTATTCATCTCTCACTGTTTACTGTTTCTTTGCCTGAGGATGTCAAGTTCTGCTATATTGTGTTAAATGCCATTAGACTGTAATTATTTATTCACCTATGGAAAAAGTGGCATAACAAAATTTTATATAATGCACTTTTGTTATATTTAATAATTTTATGATGATTATGATTATTATTTAAATGTTTATATTCGTCAGAATTTGTTTTATTGAACAAACAGCAGTTTCTTTCTCTATTAAAAATCAGTGTTGCACAGACTATATATAGCATTTGATTTATCATACAAATTGTAGGCATTAGTCAAGAAACAAGGCCCTCCTGTAAAGTAAACCACACTCTCTCTGTCTGTTTGTCAATGAACACACACACACACATGCATCCTAACTTGATGTGAGTGCTCACACACCTGGAACAGATAAAGGCTCTTTCATGTTTGTGGGTCTCCACTGAGGTCAATATGAGCCGGTGCACCGAGAGAGTTTTACAAGCCAAAGCTAGAGAAGAAATGAAATGTAACCGTACACTGCCTGAGACTGCCAGGTGCCACAGAGAGAGTAGAGAGATAGACAAAGAAAGAGAGAGAAAGAGATTTTTATTAGTCAGCCAACTCTGAGCCGTCCCTCTGGCTCACTCAGCATGTCTTACGGGCCTTTGCTTCATTCTGCATTCGCTCAAAAGAAACAAAAATAAGACTTGTCAACGTTTTATGTCATTCTACTTATCAACAGTATATATGTAAAATCTACACATGTCAAGTTCTCTCCAGCTTCTTCTTGTTTATCACATTAAAGAGACACAGCAGCTTTTTTCCCCCCTCCCTGAATTAACCTCTATCCTCAGGGCTTTTGCCTCACACAATTTTTGACATGACACACACCGTTGTAAACGGCGCTTCTGAGCTCAGATCAAACGCCCTCCCCAGACGTAAATAAAATCAGAAAGGCTCGTTGGCGCACAGGAACACATAGACATTAGCAGCACTACGATACAATGCTGCGCATGTCATCACGTGTCAACCAATCTAACGCCAGCCTGTACTACATGCATATCAGAATTGCAGAATGTTTGTTTCTCGGCTTTATGAAAGGTGTGCTGAAGCGATCAGTGGCGGGGTGACCTGATTACTGTAATGCTTAATCTACATCGTATGATGCAGATAAAGCCTTTACCAGGCTCATGGGAAACACATTTGTGTTTTTTTGTGTCCGTACTTCTCATATGGTCACCATTATGTACGCATATGTTGTTTAACTGCTGTTGAAACTTTCCAAAAAGGAGTGAAAGATGAGGCGCTGACAGGTGCCAATGGACTCATGCCTACTTTAACTTTCTTGAAAGGTGAAGCATGTCATTTTTTTCGATGTGAAAATACTTTCTTCTATCACATGCAGAGAGAGAATTTCGCTATAATTTATAATTTATTGCATCTTTATGATGTTCCTTTGTGAAAAATGCCTTTTCAAGAATCACCACTCTGCTATTTTAAGTATTTTAGTGAAAACACTGTCCACTGATGAGGAGCAATCAAGCTCCAAAACGGACAACCAAAGCATCACAAAAGTCGTCCATAGACTGCTCATTTAAAAAAAATGATATGATAGCTTTGTGTGAGTCAGACTAAAATCAAAATAAATTACCGTATTTTTCGGACTATAAGTCGCACCTGAGTATAAGTCGCATCAGTCCAAAAATACGTCATGACGAGGAAAAAAAAAACATATATAAGTCGCACCGGACTATAAGTCACTTTTATTTAGACGAAGAGAAAACATTACCATCTACAGCCGCGAGAGGGTGATCTCTGGCAGCATAGAGCGCCCTCTCGCGGCTGTAGACTGTAATGTTTTCTGTTAGTTCATTTCTCTTGGTTCATGTCAAATTAATTTTGATAAATAAGTCTCACCTGACTATGAGTCGCAGGACCAGCAAAACTATGAAAAAAAGTGCGACTTATAGTCCGGAAAATACGGTAAATAAAAACACTACAAGCGCATTTAATGCAATTAACCACACTTCTTTTTCTCAATGGTGATTATTCTTTTTTTTTTTTTTATTGGTTGCTGCTAGTGGCACAAATGTGCAATGATACTTTCACATTATCATCTTTATCGTTTAATGCTGCTGGTCTCTGGATGGCTTTGTTTATGTCTGGAAGATCAGTGGGAGTCTCTAGTAGAGGTTGGCTAGAGTTGCTGTTTGCAGGGTCTGTACTGTGACTGATCCCTGACACCCATATCTCTGTAAAGTTTCCAGCACTGGTGTAATTCCCTGTAAAATGGCCTGTAATTCAGTGGCCTTTGGGAGCGCGGCGTCTCTGGGCGTGAAAATCAATAAGACAGTGGAGAAGTATTCAGTGTGGCCTTTCTGTTGAGCCATGGTGAGGCAGCAGTTAGGCTAATTCTGGTGTGGTCAGGGGGACTGGGGATATCTAACTTTGGATCTGAGGCAGATCAATGTGTTACGGCAGCATCGTTTAACCTCTCTTTTATTCCTGCTGCATTCCTGCAGCACGTCCACAGACCTGCTGGAAAGGAAGAACTTGTTTGGGTGGACCAAGGTTCACATGCTCACAACTTAAGATGTTATAAGGTTGCCTTACAGTATGTTTTATGATATAGACTTCACTGGAGGATGGAATCATAGTGCTTTATTTTGAATTCGCACCCCCTGAAGCGAAGCTGTGTGTAATGAAGCATGCAGTACAAAATATTTGGCCATGAATAATTATAATCCCATAATAAAGTGCTGCTGGCAGACTGGCTTCAACAATCATGAGAGAAGACATGCAGTGCATTTTTGAATGTATATTATTGGATTGACGCAAGACTGTAAATTTTCACCCATAATGTCTGTTTGGATGGGAATCAGAGCCCGCTATCTGTGTGACGCAGCAGTCCGCAGCACAAGAGAGGAGAAAGAGGAAAAGCCAGGGGCAAACCGGTGTGGAACAGAGAGGGAGATTTCATTGTGTCCATCTGGATTGACATCAACAGCAATCGCTTGTTTCTGATTTATTAGATAGTCACGGAAATGAATTTTGCTCAGAAATGCATGGTTGGGAATTGGATGGAGAAACTGCGTGAGAGAATCCGCAATTGTTTTTCTCTGGCTGTACCTCCAGAGGTGGAGATAACTGCTGATCTCCACACTATAAATGAAAAACGTATTATATACAGACAAAGGAAGGGTTGCTTCAGCCAGGCTATAATGAACTTTTCTATCTTTCTCATCAGTCCTGAGAACAGCCTCGAACACCCATTAACAAAATCACCAGAACTGCCCTGAGCCGCCTCCAGTCTACTCCTAAAGTCTATCAGTATATAGAATAGAGATTATTGGGTTATATCAGTGTATATTTTTCTGATTTAACACATCGAACCTTGCTTAAATATCTCAGTTTGTATAATATAATGCAATATTTACATGAGAAATGTTGCAGATGCATATAATTCTGCACTTTAATCTAATGCAAATATTTATATCATGGCCTCTACAAGAATATTTTCAAGGCTATTTTATCCCACCATATACCAGCAGATGAATATCATAGAGTTTGTTTGTTCATTCACGAGAAATTAAAGTTGTGTTGTGCACTTATTGGGAATGATTGGTGCTGTGATATATTAAAAATAGTATTTACAAAAAAATAAAAATACAACAGAAAACTTGCACTTGGCATTGGTCACACATTTGCATGATATTATCATTTTTATAATTAATATAATTATAATAAAATAAATAGCATAGTATATGATGAACCTTGAACCTAAAATGTGTATTTCTTTTTAATGAAACCAACTTTAAATATTTTTAGTTTTACATCAAAATATACCCATATCAGCTTCTCATATGTTAAAATATACATGTTTGTATTCAAAAATGCTAACTTTTTTTTTCGTAATAGTGTAAATCAAGAATACAAACATTCAGATGATTTAAAGGAATCAGTGGCAACTAACCAACACCTTCCCTGCTATGGTACTGAATGACGACCATCATACTCATATTCATATTCATAAGTACAATGGTGCTTTTTGTGTGTATTTGTGTGTGTAAAAACAGGTGCAAGTCAGTGCTCAGTGTTTCTTGATGGTGGGCTGTTCTTTCTGCCACAGCATTATAAATGTGTTTAATGGTAAGAGCCAATGGGTGATTGTGTGTTTCCCGCTCTGTTTGGCTCACAGGTAGACCTCCAGCTCACGAGCGATCAGTCTGATGATCACATTCATCTCCCCTCCCTCTCAGCACAGCTGTTTGATTGAATTTGAATAAGCAAATAGTAAAATGAGCTCTCCTGACATTCCAGCAGCCCCACAGAAGAAATGGACTAACACACCTGCGCATGCGCAGCCGGACACACACACATACATACCACACCCTCTATTCCAACACACACACACACACACACACACACACACACACACACACACATTCAATCGGATATTTGATTGGTTTGTCTCTCTCTCATTCTCTCTGTCTCCCTCTTTCCATTTTCTCCCTCATCAGGGATGTTCCTCCATTTCCTCAGTAGAATGCAAATTGGTAGAAACACTGATCAGAACTTATTACAAAATGGAGCCTTGCTCCGAGGAAAAAAAGAGGGGTGCGCTGTAAAAGAGGAAGGTGGTGGTGGTGGGGGGTGGGGTGTTGGGGGGGGCAGCCTGCGGGAGGGGAATGACGCTTGGTGGCGGAGATGGGAAAATTAGATTTATTTTTTCATGGGGTCTACAGAGTGGGGATGGTGAAGGGTTCAGTAATAGTGCATTGCTTTATGTTTGATATTTTTATCACACACACACACACACACACACGCACAAACACACACACATATATGCGTGTGTGTGTTTGTGTGTAATTTTTTCTTCTAATAAATACATTCACATAGTGTTTTATTATACAAATAACATTTTATAAATATATTATGTAATTATATCATAAAATTTATTAATTTTAATTTTAATATATTGCAATATATATATATATATTTGATTTTATTTTCTTAAAAACATAAGAATCAGAAAAAAAACTTAAATCTAAAAATGAATCAATTTAAACACTAAATATTATGTATATACTCATGAACTGATTTCCTCTTGAGTATGATATTATTTTGTGAATAGCTTTAACCTCCTGTCTCTGTCCGTGTCCATGTCTACCTCCATCTCTTTCGGCTCCTCCTTGGGCACCTTTTATCCGCTCTAGCCCAAGGTTATCCCGCGTCTGGACATCTAATCATCTAGGCTGGGTTCAGAAAGGGTGGGGAGGCTGTGTCTTGTTGTGCCCCCTTCATCCTCACCCCGGCACACCGCCTGTCCTCTGTCATTATGCATTCAAGCCTTCGTCCGGTCTCCCAGCGCACCCCACTGTGATGAATGAGTCTGACCTTGGCAAATAGAGAGGTTGGAATACAATAATTTTTTGATTTTTTCGCAAAATTTCATTCTGGATTTTGACCCTCCGTTGGATTGACGGATGACCAAGTATTTTCCCCGCACCTAATGTAGGCACGAATCTGAACGTTTTAGATTGATTCATGTAAAATGGAGGCGGCTGCCACATATGTGTGCCATTATGGGTAATTGAGGCAGTTATGTCTCTTGTCCCTCTGACCTAAATGGATCATTTTTTTGCACCTTGTCAAAAATAATAAAAAAGGAGCACGTAGCTGAGGAATTCAGCTGCTCTGTTCTATATTTTTTTTTTGCGGGGTTTCTTCATTTTCAGATGATTTACTTTGCAATTAAGCTTTTTGTGAAGAAATCCTGTCTTTAATAAGGCTGTGTTTCTTTGCACGCAGACTGATGTACCGGTGTGATGCTGCACTAATGAACACGGCGAGCACAGATGAAATACTGAGAAAATAATGATGTGCTTCCTGTCTTATCCGCGATAAAACATCTAATATATTACAATAAATTGGCTATATCAAGAAAAGGAAAAAGACATATTTACACAAATGTTTAAAGATATGTTATTTAGTGTACATATAGACTTTAATCAGGGTTGATTATTGATTGGAATAGAAACCAGGCTGTGAGGAATAGATGTAAATGTGTGCAAAGCATTGCAATGTCTTTCTGAACAAGCATATAGCCGACAAAAAACCCATAAAATAGTTTTGGAAGTTCATCATGTGTGTGCCACTGTAAAGATTGTAAGTCTGTCACTCCAAGTCTCTCAAAATCAGTACGGCGTCTAAGTCTATATATAACAAACCATTAAAACAGTTTGATTAAAGCAGCATGAAAATGTTCTAAAAAGATGAGAGGCTTTCACGCTGCTGTTCGTCTTTGTGATTCAGTAGCGGTGTTGTATCAGTAGATGGCGTGTCCTGCTCAGCAATCCCTCCTGCTCTGGTGGGGATCCGTGCTTGTTCACCTCTGGCTTGTGACAGCGTTCTTGTCGAGGCCTCCCCAGCCCTTAACATCTTCTCCATCTTCTCTGTCTCTCGATCCAGGGGTCCCGGTCTGTGAGGTGGCAGTTCTAACAAGCTGCCGGGGACAGCAGAGCTCAAATGAAGCAAATCAAAGAGAAAAGGGGGGAGAGTGGGATAGGTAGTGCAGCGAGTCCCCTGCAGTGAACAGCCATTCCCCTGAATATGAAATGAATTTGTATGGCCTGACATGAGAAGCCAAAGGATAACCCTCCACACAGCCTCCACGATTATGTCTTCTCAAAGCAAGCACAAAGCAAGAACACATCACAACACAACAGTCGTGGTGGTCCAGTGATTACAATAATCTAGTCCAAATCATATCAAAACAAAATCTTAAACCGCCAAAAAAACATTTTTACTTACTGAGTATTTTTGTCTTGCTTTTCAGTACAAATATCCAAATAATCTGAAATAATGATACATTTACTTGAGAAGCAAAATGACACAAGGAAATATCAAAATATGTTTGTTTTTTTACCTCACTGATGCATATAGAGAACAACACATAATGTTTTTTTTACTTAATTTGGCTTTTAAAGTAAATGTATGTTGATGTATGAATTTTTACACATTTACGCCGGAAAACAAGACAAAAATATTAAATAATAAAAAAAAAATATATATATATATATATATATATATATATATATATATTAATCATTTTCACTTATTGTTTGTCCTAGCTGATTTATCCTGAAAATTGTGTTTTTATGTTATTGTTAAGTTATGTTATACAGATTCAATCTGAAGTATTTTCCAAATTTTCAGAAATGTTTCAAATCATAATAAGTTTAGGGTGGTGACCCAGAAAGAAAAAAAAATTGTAATTGTTATTATTATTATTATTATTATTATTATTTAACTTTAAAAAATAATTGAAGATTTTAATAAAATATACTAATGTAAATGCTAGTAAATGAAATAAATATTCATCTATCGCACTCATCCTTTATCTCATCTTTCTTTTGCAGTCTGTCTGATCCTGCCTCTGCTTTTCCCTCTGGGTCCAGGTCACCTCAGAAATACACACACACACACACACACACACACACACACACACACACACACACACACACACACACTTATATAAATAAATATACCACAGGCTTCACCCTATATCTGGCAGCTTTAGTCTGTCACCATCTCAGTGCACAATCACATCAGATACAGACTGACCCACAAACAAGCTCACACACACACACACACACACCGAGATGCAGGGGCTTTGTGCAGCCCCTCAACCGAGAGACCAGGAGTCCGCAAAGGGAAAATAAAAGCAGGGTTATCATCTACAGCTGCAAATGTGTCTGGTGTGAAGAGAAAGGCCATTCTGATTGCTCGTCCAAGAGAGTGAGTGCAAAATATTGTGTATAATAATGTATGGTAATGCAGCTGTTTTTATGGCCCTAGCACTATGTTTTGACCCTATCTGTCCCATCTCTGTGCTGCGAAATGCTCCCATTTACACTCATCTCCACAATTTGGAGAATTCCTGCAAAGCCGGCACAAAAAAAGCCAGATGAGAGAGGCTCCTTTCTTCTATTCTCTTTCTCCCGAACAGTTTGTGTTTTTCAGCTCCACTGAACTTAAAGAATAGCAGAGTTAACATGGCTTCACCCCAGGCCCTCGGTCTATTCTGCAGGATGCTTTTACACTAGATGCCAGTTTGAGAAGACCGCTGCATGCCTATTTCAAGGTAATAGCACTATAGTCCTCCATCTCTACCCCTATCGTAGAGGACACTATTACCTCTGCAGCTCATTTTTAATAAACCTTATTCTCTATTCCACAACTATGATTTATCGGACTGTAGTGTTATAAAGTCGATACATACAGCTGTTGCATTAAGGTGCTGATTTTGCCTGATCCTTAAAATCATATAAAGTCATATTTAGATGTTTTTACTATATATATATATATATATATATATATATATATATATATATATATATATATATATATATATATATATATATATATATATATATATATATATATATATATATATATATCACAGTGTATTATTAATTAAATCTTACATTCACTTTCTTTAGTTCATTGTTTTGCAAATGCACTGTAAAACAAATATGTTTTTTTTTGAGGTTGTAAATAAGACATGACTGGAGTAAAAGAAAATACGATTTCGAAATGTCTTGTTTAATTCAGTGTCTTACTTTCTATTTATTTGTAATTAGTTCTAATTTTATTTTTGTGAAATTATTATTTTTTTTTGTCAATTATGTCACTAAACAACTTTGAGTTATTTTATAGAAAATATATATAATATTTTTTGGAAGAAACAACATTATTAAATATTAATTGATTTTGGGGTGTTCCTGCACACATGAGCAGGGCTGTCAGATGTTCACACAGAATAAAGCCGTTGATGTCACCGCTGGGCCTTGTATTCCTCATTCCGAAAAGAATTGCCATTTTTTTTGCCATGTCCTTCTTTAACATATAACATATTCTTTGTGTTTATTGAATAGCATTTTTCTACATTTTCCTCTCTCACGGTAATGCTATTACTATTTTGCTTTTGACTAAGCGCGACGGTCTCCGTCAATGTCACTCTCTTCTTGACTTTAAGAGGTCTGGCAGTAGATGCAGAGGGGCTCTTTGAAAGTTTTCTTCTGATAGACAATGTGTTCTCAGGTGCTTGTTATGAACAAGGCTGAATGTAGAATAGCTGAGTTTGGGACATCGTGGCTTGTGTTGGTGCCCGACTGTAAGTCATTTCTAAATGCTTTTGTGAGCACCGCTGGAGGTGTTTTTCGCTTTGGTTTTTCTGGCCGAGCACAATAGGAGTAATCTGGGCAGAGAGCTGCTCCCAATAGCTGAAAACTGACAAAAAAGGGGCTTGGGGGGAGAATGTGGGGCAATTCAATGTCCGATTTACCGTTACTCTTAGACCTACCTTAAACAGGCAGCAGCGAGAACTATTTCTACATGACCTTTCTAATTCACATCCATTTCTTCATTATTTAAACATGCCCCCAAAAAGACATGTTTGACTATGTTAAAAGGGAGTTGTTACAAGAGAAAAAATTATTAAGACCAAGAATATGAAATTGTATTTATGTAACAGAAATAATTAGATCTTAAAATATGGATTAAAGCTATAATTTTTATAGTTTTTTTTTCTGTGTGTGTGTATTAATTCACTTATAAAGTGGTACTTCTATAAAACTAGATTTAGAAATTATATTGTGATAATTAAGGGAATTAACATTTTTATTGAAATATTCAAAATAATGCATTATTAATTTTTGTTTTGTTGTTTTTTATTTTGATAGATTTTTTGACAAAATGTGATTGATCATATTTAAACTTCATATTAAAACTGGATTTTATGTAAATCTGAGTGTATAAAAGATTGGATAAAAATTGTTTTTAAAGAATGCTTGTAAAAATGTATATACAAAAATATAATCCATATGCATCATTTCCTTAAATGCCATTTTAAGGCATATTTATGAAAAATTTAAATGGGAATTTTAAATATATAATTTTTTTTTTTGTATGATAGTCTGAGCAAAAATCCACACAGCTTCGGTTAAAACCATAAAGACAAGACTCTCTCTCACTCAGTATTTTTGCTATATTAATTTTGAATCCTGCATTTCAGTTTTGAGGATGTATTGTTTGGGTTTAAGTAAGCTCGAATATCTACAAATGATGTTTTTTGCATCAACAGTGTCAACAGTGTCTTTTTTCATTTACTTATTCATACTTTCAGTGTAATATATGCATAAGCTGCCAAAATAAAGACTAAGAGGATATAACAATTACATCTTTATTACATTAATATTTTTTAAATACCAAGTATATTTACCACTAGAGCAAAATCTCTTTTTGTTCTCATTGTTGCTGAGACAGAGAGGATGGGGGGTTGCATATAGTTGCCTCTTATTTATTTTTATTTTTCATTTTTATTTGTGTCTGCTGATGTATCAGGACAATCTATGTTCTGCCTCTCCTTTGAATAATAATCAGAAAGAGAGTGAGGCCCCATTTTTTCCCTTCCTCTTGCCCTTCCATCTCATCAGCTGCTCTGATAGCCATGCATCTTGTCACTCAATTTTTTCATCAGGATGTGCATTGTAGGGGTGTGAGAGTGTGCTGAGAGCAGCTGCAAGATGACCGCTCAGCCTAAACACACACACACACACACACACACACTCATGCATACTGCCGATCTTGCTGTTTAATGCAGCTCCATGACGGTTTTACCAAAATGCCTATTTCATTAACACCATTGTAAAAGTTATTCATAAAAACAAGCGCCATAATAAGCCTGCACAGAACAGCACATCTTCCCAGCACGGATTTGGTTGTAAATTAAGTAGGTTCTCTCACTCCATCTGGTTTTTCCTGGTTGTCAGATTTCCTCTTCCTGAGTTCCCATATGTGCTCGGTATGTCTCTTGTTGTACTTTGTTCCTTCAGCTTGAACTTGACACTGTTTTCTTTCTTGCAGTTTTTTTCTCTTATGACTTTATACATAGCTGGAGTGATTAACTTTGACAATGGGCATTTTTTCCCCATCTTCAGGCAGATAGTCGCAGTCTCTTTGACAGCTGTCATTTACCATTAGCCCTGTGCTGTTCGCTGGAAATAATTTGATTTCTTATTCCTGTTTGAAACGCTGCCAGTGGTATTGGTATCGTGCCTTGATGGGGAAAAGCTTCGGAGCGCAGTCGCACCATTCAATGTAATCACCATCTCTCCTGAGAGTGTTAATTGGGTTTTAATTACTCTTAATTGCAGCAGCTAATTAAGATAATTTTCCCCGTGTTAAATACTCACAATTAAGTGTTAAGAGTTAAGTGGGGGGAAATAATTAAGCTTAGTTAGTTAATGAGATTAATTATCGTTAGTCATATGGTAGGTATAAAAATTCCCACCTGCAATTAATGCTGTCACATATTTAATGAACCACAATGTATATCGAATGTGTTAATTCTGACTTTCTCAGATAATTAATTAGTGACGAGTCAGATTATACTAACAGTTCACATTTGAGACGTGAATAACAGCTTCTTTATGTCGAGTCTTGATGAGTTCGTTATATTATGCTGACTCTTTAATTACACATGATTTATTAACATAAAAAAGTAAATAAAGATGCACGGTGCATGCATGTTTTTAAACTAATAAAAGCTAATTACATTTTTGGTGATTTGAAAACCATTGCACACTTTAAAAACCCATATTAACGTACATAAAATAATGCAAACAAGGGCTAAATAAAAATAATAATAATGTTGTCATCCCAAACCTGCATGATTTGCTGTCTTCTGCACAATGTAAAACAGTTTGACACGTTGACTTCTATATATATGGACCAAAAAAAAAATAAAAGTCATGCATGTTTTGAATGACTTCGGTGTGAATAAATAGCAGGATTTTTATTTTTGGACAAAAAAATCACTTTAATATGACTGAAGCAATATGGATACATTAGATTGTATCAAGTTAAAGAAGTCATTCCTATTACTAGTGCATATATCCACATTTTACTCGACATGTATTGTAAAACTATCTTTAATGTGGTCTAAAATGATTCCATGCAGTAAAATACTGTGCATGACGAGGACAGCATTAAATTCAGCAATGGTGGGAGATTGACCCTGTGTCTTTTATCACACTGATGAAGTCCTTGAAGGGTACGTGCTCTCCGGATGTGCCCTGGCCATGCACAGAATAGAATAGTGCCAATCACATCACTTAAGTTTGATATAAAATGTACTATTTTACTACATCAAATGTTACATTTGTAATGCGGCTGGATGTAGCTGGCAATGTGGTGCGGCACATTACATTGCTTTAGGCTTTGTTAGCTCTCTGTTTTTCTCTCCGTCTATATCTTTCATTTGTCCACACGCAATGTTCCCTCTCTCTCTGTCTGTGTTCAATTGGAGGACTCGGTCTCTGTCACACTCGGTGAAATTGTATTTCAGGAAGATGGATCCTCTTCCTTATATACATGACACACAGGGAAGCATGACCACCCCATCCCCCCGATACACAGACCCATAGCTTACCTCTTCTCTCAGCAATACACATACAGTACATGTTAGATGTGCACACTAACTACACACTCTCCTTTTTGCCCTCGAGAGGTTTTGCTGGTATTTGCCGTCTTATGACGTTCAACTGACCTGTTTTGATTCTAGAGCCGTGACGCGATACAATGCAACATTTCTGTGTCATGTAAATTTTTAAAGCGAACCAATACGTAATGTATAATGTGGTAATATTCAAACTACCTGGTTTTATTCATGTCAGAATGTTTTTACTCTGAATAAATCAACTTTAAAAACTTGACATCTAAACTAACTTTATATTTATGACACAACTGTTATTTAATCAGACTAAATCAATTTTACAAATTATGTTACAGTTACGTTTTATTTCAAGTTGACTTTCTTACAGCATATTTCGCAAATAAGTACTGTGTAATATTAATTAACTACATGTAGGGTTAAGTTTAGGGTTAGTTGTTCATAATTATGCATAACTGACTGTCATTACTACATTAAGGACATTCACCATAACAATTTTAAATGGAATTTCTGTCATCATTTACTCACCCTCAAGTTGTTCCAAGCCCGTACGAGTTTCTTTTTTCTGTTGAACACAGAAGAAGATATTTTGAAGAATGTTGGTAACCATACAGTTGACGGTAGCCATTGACTGGTTGCACTTTATTTTACAGTACGTGTACTGACATGTACTTATAGTGTACTTACAATGTATATATCTAAGAAAGTTCTGGCAATACAAGGTAACTACATGGGGTAGGGTTAGGTTTAGGGGTAGGTTCAGGGTTAGTACCTAGTTATTACATAGTTATTGTAATTACTATAATAAGTACATAGTATGTACATGAGGAATAGGACTGTAAAATAAAGTGCTAATGTACTTTTTCTCATACTGTGGAAGTCAGTAGCTACCGTCAACCTACAACATCAAAAGTCATTTTTTTTTGTGTTCGATCAAATGAAAAATTGTAGTTTTTCGAATAAATTAATAAAACCAGTTTAGCTGTGCATCAAGCTTAAGAAGTTGATTTATGCATGTTGACTCAAATAAACCAGGTTATTTAGGTGTTACTACATGAAGCACACTTTTAAGTAGATTTTACAGAATTGGGAAGGGATTGAATTGTACCACTACACTACAAATCATGTTTTACAGTTTTTTGTCAGGTGACCTAAAAAATAGCTTCGTATGGTAACAACTAAACAAACTGTTTTTATTGAAATCACCCTTTTAGAACCTGGATTTTTAAGAGTGTAGGTTGTATGCTGGACCGTGCATGATACACCTGTGGGGGTGGGCTAGTAGAGGCCAGAGACGGTGGGATTTACAGGGTTAGTGTTGTTGTATATCTCCTCTGGGCACTATAGGGAGTACATGTGCTCTGCAGGTGGAGCCAAACTTTACCAGGCCCCGCGTTCACCAAACTCAGATGCTACGGTGCCTAGAGAATCTCCACCGGATGTGTGCATGTGCATCTGCGTGTGGGTCAGAGGGCCAGCAGAGACTCCTGGATGAACCGGGCTGGTAGGCAGCAGCAGCAGAAATATAAACTAGATTAATAAAACAACAGTGCGGGACTCAAAGGAGCCAACAGACCCCCCTCATCTACCCTCCCTTCTTGTTACCGGCGCTCCCTAATATCAGCGGGAGACCGGGCTTCATGGGCCCCGCAGAGGCAGCGCTGTGTTTGATTCCGCTTGTATTTTCCCTCTCGTAACGCACTCCTACTTAACCAGGACAAAGATCATGTGTGGATGAGGAGCAGTGGGCCCTGCTCTGTCTCTCCGATCCTTCTTGTTATCCACTCAGCTTGCCTCTTCTCATATGCTCCAGTGACCCCAGACACACATTCATTTGCACAGCACCCGCTTCATCCTCTGCTTTTAACTCACCTGACTATTGCTGGAGAGTTTGAGAACTGGATTGAGATTTAAACACCATGCATGTTCACACTGAGAGGGCTCGTTGAGGAAAGTGGATATTAAATGCAACTTGCATTGGGGAAAACCTGAAATCTTTGAAAATTAAGTTGCATGATTATTGCTTGAACTGTAAAAAAACAGGCAGAATTCATGCGTTCACGTGCAAATTTGTTCAGTCCAGTTGAATTGCACATTCTGTAGATCGTTTGCACATCCTTAGACTTTTTTTCCCCTCATGGAACAAAATATGAGATCTGGTAAACTGAGGTTTTGCCTGCTTTATTAAGACTATACACTACACACCTGTAAATGTTCTACATGATGTAACAAATAGAATTGCTTTTTATGATGATGTAGCGTAATTTGTCAGGTTGATTTAATTTGATTAAATAACATTTCTGACGTGCATTTTTTTAATTACATGTATACAAAAAAAATAAAAAATAAAACATGATTTGTGGTTTAGTAATTTTGGTTTAAAAAGCATGAAAAGCAAATCTTCACCAAGTGATCCCACTTTTTCAGGTACTGTAGTAACAATATTAATTTGATAACATGGTTTTATCCAAGTCAAAAATGTTAATGATAAAATCAACCTAAAAATTATGTGAATAGTTAAACTTATAACAGTGTAACTACACAGATAATTATCTGCTTATACTTTCTATCTGGTTATGTTTAGGGTTATTTGCTTGTAATTATGTAAAATTTACCGTTATAACTACAGTAACGTGTAATGTATCTACATCACCTTAAAATAAAGTGTCTTTAAATAAATGAATAAAACTAGTTTAGATGTATTTCAAGCTTAACAGGTTGACTTATTCAGATTAAATTACATTTTGACTCTAATAAAATGATTTAGATGTTACCACATGAAGCTCACTTTTAATTAGTTTTTGCAAAATTAGGTCGGGATTTGAACATGGGTTGCTTTTCATGATGTACCAAAATTGCAACACTGCAAAACTGCATTTTTTTTTTTTTTTTCAGGTAACCTAATGGACTTCACATTGTAACAACAACAGTAAATTAAATGGTTTTGTTCAAGTCAACCTGATAAATACAAACAAAGTCATTTTTGACAGCACTTTGGTCAACCCATGGTTGTTTTTTAAACACACTTTAAAGTCATGTTTATGGGTTAGTTCAAGCAGAAATTCATTTTTGAAATAACAGTTGCAGGTTACCACTTTTTCAAGTAGTTTCCACTGGTACAAACATACCAGAAATGTACTGCATGCTTGTCTGTGACACCAAAATGTAAAATGGATGGAAATCTGGGTTGAGATGGTTTAGGATTTGGCTTTGTAATAATCCCATGCTAAATTCAGATCTAGTACTGTGCTTTTCTCCCTCTCTGGTTTCGTCTCTCATGTGTTTTAAAAAGTGATGATAGCGCATGGCTTCCCAGTTAGAGGAGCCCCAAGGCAAAATGTACATGGCTGCTAGGTACTGTTACGCTTTCTGCTTTCAGAAACAAGCAAACCCCCTTAAAGGATGCTGTAGTGGGGAGGGAATGTCTGTGAGCCGGAGAAAGGGAGAGAAAAAAAAAGGTTGAGATAGGAAAAGAGAGGGAGAATTGGGAGGCAGGGGATGAACGTAGGAAGGACTGAGTCTGAGAGGGAGGGAGCGCTCGGCTGTCTGAGAGAGAGAGAAAGAGGAAAAAAGTCCTCACAGTCCCCCAGTTCTTTGTAGAACATTTAGCTTTGACCCTCCCTTGCTTTTTCTCCTCCCTTCCACCTCACCCACACATACACACACTTCCATACACACACAGGCCAACAGATCTGCAGGATACAGTAGTCGCCAGCATTTTATATCTACCACAGTGCTGTTTTAATACATATCTCCACTACAATAGAGTGTTTGTGCCCACAGGTCGCAGTAAGCAGGACTAGGGGCCGATAGACAGCCGCACTTGACACATTCATGATGCAGTGAAAAATACATCCATACAGATAGCAGTGTAGGGCATGAGATAGAGACCCCCCCCCCATTTTTTTTTTTTTTTTTTTTTTTTGGTTGAAGAGTAAAGATTGCTTTGGCTGTGAGCTGAGGAGAGACTGAACCCGAGGAACTCTGGGTAAGTTGTGGGCTTTTTTTTTTCCTGTCTCTGCACTGCTGATTATGATGCTGCTGATTGATTGGTTCACGCTTCTGGATTATCATGGGCGGCTCGTCACCCGGTACCTGATGATGAGATAGAGAGAGAGAGGGAGAGAGAGAGAGAGAGAGAGCAGGGGGAAAGGAGAGCGAGTAGAACAATTGGTAAATGCAGGAAGGTTAGCATCAGTGGAAGTGACACAGTGTGGTGTGATTTTTGTCTGTTTACTTCTGTGTTTGCTGGTCGCGTGTGTGGCCCTTCGTTAGTGCAGCTAGCACGTGCTGATGAAGTTTCGGGGAGGGGTTAAACTGATGCCATGCGAGTAGCGGCAGGCCTTTTTGTGAATATGCAGATGAGGGGCGCGTGCTGTGCGCGAGGAGGGCCGGGAGTGTTTACGCAAGCCCTATAGGGAGTCTGATGCTCGACAGATTGTGGGATTTTTTTTAAGTGTATTTATTTATTTATTTTTTTTTTTTTTTTTGTGCGATGCCGTGCAAGGTGGGATGGGGAGAAGCGATGGAAAGATACGACCTGCATGGGGAAGAGCGGAAATGGCAGTATGAGCTCCAGGCTGTATTTTAATGCCACTGACAAGACATGATGATTGCTGACCCCCTCCCATTGCCCTCCAAACACACACGTGCGTGTGTGCGCGCTTCGCCCCTCCCCGTAGTGCCCTGGCTTTTTTCAGCCTCATTTGCATGTCAAAGCAGTGGAAGGCACTGTGCAGATTAGTATGAGATGACATAACGATGTAATGAATTAAACGCTGCCGTTTAGCTGTTGCACGGGGCGGCTCTGCTCTCAGAGCTCATGGGAAACTGATCCACTGCTCTCCTCATCTGCTTCTCTCTTCAGTATTTACAGCAGACCCCCTTTTTACGTTATACCACTTTTGTGTAAATATGTGCCTGTGAATATGTTTTATAAATATGTACCAAAATTTTTTTCTAATTAGCAATTTTGACTGTATTCATTCTATTTTTTTATTTTATTTTATTTTATTTTTTTTTAGGTTAATTGGTTTGAATTAATGTTATTGTAGTTTAATTGAGATACCATTTTGATTGTGTGTGTGTGTGTGTTTTCTGTCTAATAAATTGTGTGTTTTGAAATTTTTAGTAATGTTTTGTCTATAAAGTATATGAATATATGTATTTATTTATTTATTTATTTATTCTGCATTTAAGGTTATTATATTTTATGTGATTCTGGTTAATGTTTATTTCAAACAGCATTCTTTTTTTTCTTTTTAATTTTTTTTATGGTTTTAGTTTAAGTTAACTATTATAAACCTGGATTGAATAATATTAGGACATTTATTTCTCCCCTATCCGAATGTTATTGTTTTTTTCAATTCTTGTAACATATTTTCTTTGGTGCATTCCAATTGTTATTTATTTATTTATTTCTAAAACAGACAACCCCAAAAAGACGAATCAATAGCCTATGTATTTATAATATCAAATATGATATTCATTATTGCTTTTAAACAATTCATCCATGCATGTTTTGTTTCAGTTGAAGACTTCTCCAGTTATTTTGCACATAAGCCCCGCCCCTGTTTTTAAATAGCCTAAAGTTATTCAGGTCTACCTCTCACATCTCAAAATCCATTCAACAGCCAATGAACACAATCAGCCCTTCATTCTACCTTTTTTTTTCTGGATTTGCTTCATAAAATGTACGAAAATATTTAACTTTAGTATCCTGTGTCCTGTTTCACAGCTAACAAGTGTTTTAGTTTAGTCCAACTCTAACCTAGTTTTATTCCCCTAAAACATCATATATATATATATATATTTTTTTTTTTTTTTTTCAATCAGAAAGTAAAAGTTCAGTCTCATTTATTTCATAACAATCATTTAATTAAACTAATTAAGTTAAATTATTTTGTCTTGATGTGTTGCTCATGGTGTAAGAAGAAAAACATGATTCAAGATTGACTCAATGCCAAAAATGTTAGTCTTATTCTAGCTATAACAGTTACATCCCATCTGTATCTGTAAAACTAACAGAAATGAATAGTTTTCACTGGTCCTCTTATTTGTAAGATTATATTCTGCTGGTGACTATATGAAGCGCTTTTCACTATTACACTGCCTGTTCTCTCTCATTCACTCTCTTTCTATATATCTTCTCTATTTCTGTTCTCCTCTTTCTGTCATTTGTCATTTTTCCTGTCATTCTCTCATTCTTCTCTTTCTCTCGTTTTCGTTCTCATCTACGCTGCTGGTTTTCGAGGAGGTGTTTGACAGCTATTGTGTGAATGAACTCTTCAACTCAGTATATTAGAGTTTGTTTTACATTGCAATAACTAGACACGCTGATTTCCTCCTGTAGCGGCTTCTAAAACCATTTCTACTCTCATCTATAAAACACACAAACACACACACACACATGTCTCACACCTCTCAAGACTCTGGCAATAACCCGGCATGAAAAAAAAATCTACAATGAACCTCCTTGGGGACTGAGAAGTCCCTAAAACCTTGCATCTCATAGTCTGGTGAGAGAGAGATGGCTCATGTGTGTGTGTGTTAATGGCTTTGTACTGTTGAGCCGCACATTGATTGATGTTCAGGAAGAGGCAGTGGTTTTATGAAGCTGAGAGAGACCGAGGCACGGCGGGCCGCTCTCCTGTGCCGAGTGTGTCACACATATCACCCGTCCGCCAGACTGCAGGAGTGTCTCTCTACTATTGACCAAGTCACCTGAGCAAACTGGCTGGCAGCCGGATTGGTCCCCTGTCTCTGCAAACTTCATTTTCTCTCTTTTATTTTATTCCTTTTTTATTAGCTCAATTCACTTCTCTCACTCTGTATTGATTAGAGTTGTCAAACGCTGACTTGATATCTGTCACCTTTTTAGGACGCCGGCTCTCTTATTTCATTACATGAACTTGAAAATGTAATAATGATACAAAAAGTTTGATGTAGAACTTGGGGCTGAAAGATTTCAAAGTAAAGACAGATTTTTGCATTATCACACATTTTTGCAAATATTAACTTAGATTTATAGTAATTCCACAAATGAATTCACACAAAAAACAAGTGAGAATAAATAAGTATATAAATAAATAAATAAAAAGGTGAGCTTATTTATTCATTTATTGAGATCATTTTCATCTGTTTTTTAAAGTCTTGATGAGTTTAAAGTTATTAATATTTAAATATTAAATAACAAATGCTAGCAGTCACAGTACTGGAAAGAAAAATGGTGTAAGATTTACTTACTAAAACTGCTCAAATTAAATAAAAAAAATTGAAAATTGATTTGAAATTCTGAAGATTAAATAGTATTTTTAGTCACATAAAACACTAAATTGGGCAATTGTTCAAATTAATTAACTGATTAGTTATAATTCCTTATGTATAATGTATTATAAATAATTCCTTATGTATAATGTATTCCTTAAAAATAAATAGGTATCAGCTGATTGATATATTTGATTCATTTCAGTTATAATAATATAGGTTCCACTTAGACCTTTGCTTTAAATACACATTATTTAGCAATATTAATCTTTAAATATTAAACTAATGACATGCTATTATTTGATACACAATGTTGTTGAAATCGTTTTTTTTTTTTTTATGTCAAATATGCCCTCGACCATTGTTGCAATCTATTTTTATAAACTTATTTTTGACGAAAAGCAAATGAACCAGTACAAACTGTCCAATGAAATGATCATGTTTCCTGTTCTTTCGACAGACGGGCTGAGTGGCAACTGAATAATCAATGAGTTTCCTGTCGTAGTACAAATACCTCATTGATTTCATTGATTTATGTATCAAGCTGTAACTTGATTTGCCGTTTCAGCGTGAGGGAGGCTGAAAACAGTCAAATCCGGGCTTGTGTTGTGTGTTTCTCCACGGTTGGAGTAGTTGAGGAGGTGCAGTGTAGCGCCGGACTCTAGGGTAATGAGCACGCTCTCTGACAGCTAGCCTAAAGTGTATGGATGTGTTCGGTGCTAGTAATCGGCTGCATGAACCCAGGAGGCTGGGATGTGTGTGTGTGTGAGAGAGAGAGAGAAAGAGAGAGAGAGTGATTTGATGCTTTATGGCTGTGATGCACAAACAGGGACACACAAGCTATAACACACACACACACACACACGCAGATCAGAGGTCCTCTGGGATTCATGCTCCGCTTGCCTCCCGCTCGGCTAAACACACAGAAGCAAACGCATGACCACTCATAGAACACTCTTTATTAGAATGTATCTACAAATCATACACGCACTCACTCTAATCCATACCAACATGCATCCCGCAATCCATCTCTCATTGGTTCCCCTACTGAGATGAAAATATTTCAACTTATCAATGCTTCTCACCTTAAAGGAATTAATAAATAGCATCGCTCTCATTCGTAATGATGCATCGAGTTCGAAAAAGCAACGTTGTAGCCGGTCGTTGCGTCGTTGCAAAGTATCGAACGCGTGGAATACCAAACAAATGCTTTTCCAATATGGCCAAGAACATGAATAATGTGATATCATTTATATCTCTTAGCGGTGCCGCAGATGTGGCTTTAATTGCATTATAAGGTTTGTTTTGCTCTAGACCACATCTCAATTTGAGTTTTGGAGCCTGGGGCAGCGGTGCCACTGATACGATTAATATAAACCAGCCCCTATTGGACCAGTGAAATTGCACATGCTAATAAATACATATACGACGGAATAAATATCGATCACACTGGCTATGTGGACAATGCGTGTTTGACTTGATTTCCACAGTTTGGCGGCCAGCGAGGCTGTTATGTTGTCTCTGGGTTTGAGAAGCTGCAATAATGTGTTTGGGTGTGTATATATAGCATATATGTGTCAAAGGATAAGTCAACAAATAGATGTGTGTGAGCATGTGTTAAGGGGTCCGAGACGAACTCCTCGCTCGTGTCTCTCCACACTGCAGTTTTCGCTTTCTCCTCTTGGTGCTCTATTGCCAATAACGAGGATGGGCAGGAAAGGGAATTATTGGTATTGATCTACCCAAGGGGATCATTAGGAATCACTATCAATCCACAGCACAGTACCGGCCAGCACAGACATTGCCAATTTGTCCCTATTAGAGAGCCGGTCTTTGTGTGTGTCTGCTCGTGTCGAGGCCGGCTGCGGCTGACCTGAGGACAGTGGACAGTGGTGGTCACCTCCTAACAGATCTCCAGAGAGACACACACACGCAGGATCCAACTGAAATGGGTGGATGATGTGGAAAGGAGAACGGTCCATTAATGAAAAAGATGCATGTACTTGACTATAATGATTTATTTGTGCATAAAAAAGAAGAAGAAGAAAAAAAGAAAATCCTGTCATTACAGTTATTCCTGCATGACTTTCTTTCTTTGTGCAAAATAGAAGAAGAAGGTATTTTGAGAAATGTCTCAGTGTGTTTTATCCATACAGTGGAAGTGAATGGGAAACAAAACAGTTAATATATATATATATATACATATATATATATATATATATATATATATATATATATATATATATATATATATATATATATATATATATATATATATATATATGAAGCAGTGTTCACAACTTTATAGTACTTTTGATTAGCCCCTACAACTGTTAATAAAACAACACGATTTTGACAGTTACGTAGGTCTATGAAGTAACACTTAAATAAATATATTAAATAGATATTTTGATTTATGTCTTAAGTGTACATTATATTCTTTTTTATTTATTTACTTTTATTCAATAATAATAATGATAATAATAATAATAATTATTAATAGAATAGTATTTTTTAATTGTGGTAAAAAAAAACGATTCATGGTACAAATGCTGGGTTCAATACGTATAGCTGTAACTCAGAAAATTCATTTTAAAAGTAAATATTATTATTATTGTTATTATTTTAATTATTATTATTTATTTGGGTTCATTGCCTTGAAAACTATTTACTATTTACTATTTACTGTGTGTGATGAATAAAGGAACGATCCATGAAAAACAAAAATGCTGGCGTGCGCGTGTACAAAAATGTACTTGTACTTCCATCAAGGGTGTTGTAGTATTTATTCTGGCCGAGTGAGGCAAGGATGTCCAGAGACCTTTTTTCCCACGACTTTTGACCTCTGTGTGGCCTCTGTGACCTGACGCGGAGGATCATGTGGACTTTCTCACAGCCACCGCTCAACAGTGATGCCATCGACACGTTGTCCATTTCAGATCTGGACTGATTACAGGTGCACTGATCCACCAGAACAGTGCAAAAGAAGATAATAACTACATTATTAGTATCACAGTTACCACTCTTACCATTAATATCCCTTCAATCACGCTAATTTTATTAGCAATTGACCAATGCACCACATTACTGTTAGTTTTATTGGACATAGTGCCTTTTTTTAAAAAGGCATAAAGCTCTATACAGTATATAACAAATCTTCAGATTTTTTTATATGAAGTTGTTCAATTTTATCTGTATATGTACAATGCACTGGCATTGAGCATTGTATAATAGGTCTGTATTGCATATGTTAGATACTCGCAAAATGTAAACTATATTATTGCACACCATTAATCTGCTAAATGCATACTTAAAGTCATAAAGATATTAAAATATTATAAACATTAACGATTTTCTGTAAAGCTGCTTTGAAACGATGTGAATAGTGAAACGCACCATATAAATTTAATGAATGTGACTTGACAGTTTACAAATATAATACTAATAACAATAACTAAATTAAAATACAATTTTACACACTGTCTAACTGCTTTTATTGAAGGTGAAAAACTAAAATACAATGAATAATACCAAATCAGCCTGACTATATAATGTTAAACCAACAAGATTATTAAGGGTCAGATCAGGTGGAAAAAGCGCTTTCATGTAACAAAGGCATGGTTCTGCTTTTTGCTGTGCACACCTCAGTCATGAATCTGCCGTGCACAACACATGTCCCTCAGCACCACCATTTTATCTCAAAGCCATGTTCACAGAAAAAAAAAGAGTCGATGCGGGAACACCCAGAGAAATGATTAACCACAGACCAGACTGAGAACCAGTAGTTATATACTGTATATATTGAAAATCTGTGTGCATGTGAAATAGCGGATTGAGATGAGCTGAAGTGTTTTATTTTGATGTGATGTTGTGATGCAGTCCCAGTGGTGTCTGGTTTGTCCAACAGAGGGCAGTATTCACTGCCCAGAGCATGACCACTAGCAGGACTTTAGAGCATTGCCAGTGAATGCATTTTTTTCCCTCAGTATTCTCTGGATTTGTTCTTCTTGGTGTTGTTTTAAACATACAAAAACAACTCTTGAACCCTTGCTGCTTATATTGTTTCTACATGCAAGTTGTTTTTTGTCCTTTATGTTCATGTACACACACACACAGTTTGATCATCCATTATTATTATACTTTTATACCATACTATTATGGACAAAAATATAGAGATCACAATACATAACTATGCTACAATATAGTGTTAAATAATATAATATGTACATTTCGTACATCAACTTACAATATTTTATACACTATACTTTACTCGATGTGACCCTGGTGCACAAAACTAGTCATAAGTAGCACAGGTATATTTGTAGCAATAGCCAACAATGCATATTATTCTTCTACATGGCAAAAATCATCAAGGAAAGATCATGTTCCATGAAAATATTTAGTAAATTTCCGACCGTAATTATATCAGAACATAGTTTTCGATTAGAAATATGCATTGCTAAGTACTTCATCTGGACAACTTCAAAGGTGATTTTCTCAATATATATATATATATATATATATATATATATATATATATATATATATATATATATATTTTTTTTCACCCTCAGATTCTCAAATAGTTGTATCTTGGCCAAATACTGTATACCATACATCAGTGGAAAGCATATGTATTCAGCTAATAAATAAATCTATGAAAAATGCAAACAATACAATTCAACTAAGTATAATCATGCATAGGTAGTAAAATGTAGCAAAACATTTCTATTTTTTTTAAGAGAAGAAAAGTAATTTTATTGTTATTTTTGATATCAAGATTATGTCTAATAAAACAGTACATTTTGATCAAATTAGTCAGTCACTTACCAAATCTTTGACACAAGCCTAAATCATATATAAAAACATCTCTCTGTGCTATATTATATCTATATCTGATCAGCAAGATAGTAAAAAGTGCATGTTTATAGAGGACAGGTCTTCCTTGTCTGTTAGCATGTGGATCCACAAACATGTGGCTCTCCACTACCAGAAATGAATGTGAAATGTAAGGTGAAGGACAGCTGTTAAAAGGAGTAGTACCATGTGTGTGTGTGTGTGTTTTGATTAGCCAGTGGAGGCAGACGGTCTAGGTATAATCAGATAAAACCAGGGATCGCTCACTAGCCACAATAGGCCACAAATAAAAACATATATTAAAAGCAGAACACACAGGGAATGTGCGTTGTATTTTTGCTTACGGGACGCGGCGCTCACGGGCAGATCGTCATCGTAATAAGGCTGTGTGTACGTGAGCCTACATGCGTCTGTTTTCCTGACAGACCTGTGGACAGGGAGCTGGAGAAAAAGCGTGGAGATAGATGAGGGCCACGCTGAGGCTGTGGGTGTTTTAATTATAGGGGCTCTGTAGCTCACTATCTTTCCTGGGCTTTAGCTCTGTCTCATGATTTGAGCGCTACCTTTATCCCTAAGCCTTCAGCTCCTCTGGCCAAACAAAGAAAAAAGGGAAGGGCAAGGCTGGGGTTTTAAAGCTGCTACTATGCCACTCTTACCATTAATATCCCTTCAATCACGGCTTTTTTATGTGGCGCCGAGCGCACTAACCCCTTTAAACTGACCCTCACGGCCTTTATTACAGCCGTCCCAGGACATGTAAAAAATACGGTTCTAGAAGGTTTCGGATGAACCGCTTCCCTTGTTTTCCTTCCTCTGTGTATTTCGCCCTCCTTCTCTGTCTCTTTTCTTTTCCTCCTCCTATTTATTTCTTTTTTCTTTTTTTTTCTTTCTATCGGCAGAACAGATCATCGAAATGCCAAGCGTTCCGGATACATAGTGTCTATGACAACACTATTGGCTGAAAATGGCTTGTATGGATGGGCACGCCAGTCACATGACCTCACCCTAGAGTCTTGCTGAAAGAGACTCCAGCGAAGACTCCACATATAGACATGCCAGAGGATTTGACATTTCTTTGAGGCTGGAAATGACTGGGATGTTTTCAAGTAAAACAGAATGGATGCTTTTTAAATTAGGATGCATTTTAAAATGCATTTTATGTGTATACCTAAAGCGCTTTGTTAAATGTTCATATTTACATTATTATTGTTATTATAAAAAAAAAAAAATACATATAAATCTCGAAATGTTAAATAATTGTTTTCAACATCCCGAGCTGTCGTTTTACCATGTATATCCTGCAGCAGTGTAAATAGCAGATAAAATGTATAACATTTTCATATCTGTAAATTCCTTAAATCCCTAAATGTTTAGCAGGGATGTTTGTAATATTCAGTACGTACAGTATCTCCATGACAACATTTTTATTTTTATTTTTTTTGATGATGGTTCCCGTCTTGACATTTCTCCATTTGGTGAAAATTGTGAATTGCCTTGACTCTTTCTTCAGCCAAGATGTCACAAGAAAAAAAAAAAAAAAAAGTGTTATTGGGGGTGTTGGGGGGATCTAATGGGCGTCTGGACTGATTGTCCTCAGCCGTGGCAGTAGAGACAAAGCAGATGAATTGTGAAATGTATTCGAAGAGATTGGAGACAAGTGCATGTCAGCACCCCCTCCATCTCTAGTCCTCCACCCACCCTCTCCTCTTCTATCCTCTCCTCTCTTCCCTCTGGATTTCTCCCTCTCCATCTTCTCTCTTTTTGTCTGACACGCCGCATAAAAAAGGCATGACAGCACTGCTCTGTTTGAGCAAAATATTAGAAAAAGAAAAATGCAATTTTCTCCGCTTTCAGATGACTTATCCTCGCAGTTGATGTTTGTTTGATATTTGCTCGGTTGCATGCATTTTAATTGTCAAATATTACGATGGGCATCACAGAGCAATTTCATTTGAATGATCAAAAACAGCAGTCATGCAGAGAGAGAGAGAGAAAAACATTAGTGCATTAAATGTATAAGAAAAAGACACTGTCTCTCATTAAATATATTTTTATATTTTATAAAATGTATATTTTCAATTCAGCTTTATTTGTATAGCGCTTTTCACAATACAAATTATTGCAAAGCAACTTTACAGAAAATTCATGTTTCTATAATATTTAGTAGTAGCTTATCAGTGGTTATGTGCATATGGCAGAAATACTATAAAATGTTGTTTTTGAAAATAAAATTATTTTCTAAATTAATAAAAAACCTAAATATTATAAATCAAATAAGCGAATAATTCAGTCTTCATCATCTTTGCATTTGAACCTGACTGACCGGTGTCCTGTCTGAGGGAGCGTCTGGCCCCTGTCTGGCTTTCGTCTGGCCCCTGCCCCAACCTGTGACCCTTATCTGGGAATGGACGGAGTCAGTTAGTCAGCAGTGTGTGTGTGTGTGTGTGTGTGTGTGTGTCTTTCTCCTTACTAGCTTGGTTTGAACACTAGAAACAGTCC